>NC_134508.1:7155105-7267605 GCF_027942865.1 Odontesthes bonariensis | reverse complement strand
TACCAGAGGTTTCATGGACTCTTTAAGCTGACTGCACCGGTTTCTAGATAAAAACATTCAATTAGCCGACGTTGGCCAGCTCATCCGACTGGTTTGTGCTCTTGATTTCTGGTGATTTTGGTGATATTTTTGGTCTTGTGTGAGTTATATGAAGTCCATTTTCACAGTCAGAGTGCAGGTCAGTTCAAATGAATGGTATGAATGAGTTATAGGAGTCACCTGACTGTCTGTTGATGTTGCGTAATGGTTAGCTTTCCAGACGAACGCAACAACACTGCGAGAACTGGTCTGAAAAGCAGTCTGCAGCCTTTCTTTCTCTGTGTGTGTGCGTGTGTCTAACTGCAGGTTACTTTATGTTCCTCCGTCTGACTTGGCCCTGACCTCCGCCTGCTCCCTGTGAAAAAAGGGTTTGAGAAACGCTGCGTTTGTGTGTGCGCGGTGTTGGTGATGGGGGTGGTGGAGGCAGGGGCTGGGGTAGTCGAAGCAGACTGTCTCTAAACAAAGGTAGCCCTGTCTGTCTGGTCTGGTCTGGCTCTTCATGGATGTGTGTGTGTGTGTGTCTGACACTCTGACCTCTGCATGTCTGAAAACCCTTTTTTCTCTCCCACTTATAACCCAGATAACACCACCGTCGTGTCTTTCTACTGACGTTTGAACAATTCAGCCTCATAACATCTTTAACCCACAATAGAGACAATGTTGTTTTATTTACTAGATTTTTTCTGTTGAATATCCAGTGTCAAATCACAAAGAGTACTGTGTAACTTACAGGTATTTGGTGCTGTTTTTAGTTTAACTTATCAAGCCATGTAACTGCAGCTCCATGCTGCATGATTAAATATGTGCACGTGCAGTAGCTGATCATTTATATAAGAGATCATTTATTTTGCATCCAGGAGTCTTTTTAAATCTTGGTATGACTTTCTTTGCAGATTACGTCAGTTTAAAAAGTACAGCTATGCTTTCATTTAACTGCATGATTTCATCTGTCACATTTTGTATTAATTTAAAGAATAAGTGGCCCTAATACTCCGTTTTTTTATGTAATTATGGCCCTTCATTTCCCTGCTGTTGCTCCTTCTGTTTCAGCATATTTTTTAACCTGTTTGAATTGTGTTGAGCTTCTTTTGTCCTTCTTATGTAACGTTTGTCAAATCTATGGTTATGATAATTATTAAACAATCAGGGATATAAACTATTAATGCACCTTGATGTAAGCAAAGGGTGTTTTCAAGTGACCTGCTGAAGACTTACAAGCTGTGATTACAACTGGATGCAGTTTAACAGGTCATGCCCATTTCAAAGTTTTAAGAAGGACTAATCCAGTGATTTGAAAATGCAAGGGGGCGGGGGGGGGGGTCACTGCATACTTTAAAAGAAAATAGTCCAAACCAATGCAGCACAGCTTTATTCCCATAATGCAGCTGGATGAAATGCAGCATTTTCACCTGACTCTCTGGCCTGGTTCACACCCCGGGCTTCTGAGACCACCCTGATGACATCACTTTGCATTTACTTTGATATTAAGACTTGTTAACTGACCTCGATCTCTGTCTCTGTGTTATTGCAGCCCAGCTGGAGTTCGTCCAGATCTTGGTGATCGTGGTGGTCATGATGGTCATGGTGGTGGTCATCACCTGTTTGCTGAACCACTACCGCCTATCAGCACGCTCCCTCCTCTCCAGACACGCCCCCACGCGCAGGAGACACCTGCCGCTGGCCAACGTAAGTCAAAACGTCCCATTTACAGCTGGACTTTGGTTCCACTAGTGTACAGACTGATTAACTGTCCACTCTGCCTTTTTATTTCTGATCAGAAATGGAGCTTCTGCTTTGATTTTTCTCCCAGATTAGTACACTGGAAAAATATCGAAGTCTTACGAAGTATATTTGTCTCATTTCTAGTCAAAATATCTCATTATACTTAATTTAAGACACAACTGCCTAACAAGTACTATTTCAGCCAGATATAGGGACTTGTTTGAAGACAATACATCTGGAATATCTTGTTAAATGAAAAAGTCTTGAAAACAAATTGTTTTGAGTCAGATTTCATATGAAACAAGCTTTTTTTTTTTTCATTTGAAGAAGTTTTTAAGATAATTTCAAGATCCCTTTTAACTCAAAAGTCCCAAATATCACATCTTATTTCAAGAAATCTTGACAAGCCGATTTTCACTAGTTCCATTGGCAGATTTTTTTGCTTATTTCAAGTAAAAACATCTTGTATTTGTTGTTTTTCTTACTTATTTTTGGAGGGGCATTTTTTCCAGTGTACAAAGCAGGTTCTTTAAACATCTGACTTACAACCTTGAATGAGTGTGTGGTTGTATGTCTTCACAGATAAGGTGACTTTACACGATATGAATGAAAACTTTACAGACTAAAGATGTGAAAATTGAACGGTAAAGGCTACAGCAAAAACCTGTAGACTTAAACTTCTCTGACCTCGTTGCATTTCCTGTAGTGCAGGTTGAGGAAATGAGCAGTTGTTTTAGTGGATTAGTCAAAGCAAGGACGGGTCTAATAAAAGTCGAGAACGGGAAGAAAGACTGAGAGACGGGCTGCAATTACAGTGATTAAACACTGCTGCAGGCTAATGCTAACGCCCTGACTCATTTCTTCATTAAGGGCCTCAGCGTCTCGCGGCATCTATTTCAAGATGCACATGCGCTGACTTACACCTGAGGCTTCCTCAAACATATGACTTCACCCGTGCTTCCTGAATCACCTGCCACTGAATCACTGTGTGTGTGTGTGTGTGTGTGTGTGGTCCCAGTCTGCAAGTAAGATATGAGTAAAGCATGAAGCATAAATGTGCACACGCACACACAAACACACACACAAAGACCTTCGGATGAGCTCAGGGGAGTCGCAGTGTCCCAGTTAATTTGGATTAGCAGTCAGACACACTGACACACATACAGGCAGGAAACTGTCGCCGGACTGAAATGAAACGGCACAGAAGTAGGAAAAGTCTCCGACAGACACCACTGATCTCACATCTGTGCGTTTGGTAAAACTCCAGCCATGGTTTCCGTTTCACTGCTTATTCACTGGAGTGTCAGCACACAGTTGTTCATGTTAATGGAGCTGATAGCTGACAGACAACACACTGTGTAAAAAGGTTTGGACTGCATGGAGAGGCAGACATCAGGGTTAGTTTAACACCAACTGAGCCCTCTGGTGGACAAACGTGTAACCAGGTTCAATCGGTGTATTAAGAAAGTAAAGAAGTCGGCCTGCTGGAGAGAATGTGGAGAAGTCTTTGCTGATCAGGCCCATGTTTTTTGGTCTTGCCCCCTCCATCCAGATTTTCTGGAGGGAAGTGGCAAATATCATTTCAAAGGTTCTATGTTTCATTCCTAACGCTCTATCTTGGAAATATTCCAGATGGATTGAGTAAAGCTGATAATTATCTTATAATCTTAAAGGGACACTATGTAATTTCTTCCCCCATCTAGTGGTGCATTTTTATTTTGCAAAGTTGAATGAATTTGCTCTCTAGCGCCTCGCGTTTTCAAATGTGCGCTGCAACTTCTTGAACTACGGCAAGCGGAATGTGTCAAGATTCAAGAAGCTATAGCTTCAGACTCAAGGTCCATACAAACAAAAAGAAATCAAGACACACAGTACAAGGGATTACATAACACACATACAACAACACTATAAATACAGATGACAGATAACATGTCAGATAACATAACATCTCCTTTGGTGTGCAAGCAATGCAATTAGTCATATTCCGGGAGTTACCGGAAGTGACGTCGACGCAGCCTTAGCATTAGCAGCGTTAGCAATAGGAGCATTAGCAGCGGTAAATAAACTCCCGGTAAACTTACAAACTTTCTAATGCCTCGTTTTGTGAGTTAAGAGCCTATGTGTACTACGGCAGAAGTTTGGTAACAATCAGTGCATTATTAGTGGGATAATTTACGAGATAAAATCTATTTAGCATTTTTTTTTTAAACTTTATTAGTAAATCAACAAAATAACAGTTTACAAATGTGAGCATAACGCCAAAAAGAAGATATCCAGGGGGAGCATAGGAATAATAATAAAAAGAAGAAGATGATGCACTTACAAAAAGAAAGCTAATGAACACAAAGACATATGTGCCAAGAAATAAAATCTATTTAGCATTAGCGGCTGTAATAAGCCATTTGGCGGAAATGACGTCACAATGACGTCATTTCTGCTTGTAGTCCTGGTAGGGAAATCGCGATTCGAAGTGCTTTATGTCCCTCTCGGCACTTTGTCATTTTTCATAGACCGGAAGGACATGGCAGCCTCCATAGAGCTTACCTGCTCTATGTAGATACAGACAAGTTATTCTTCACTCAGGAGGATAAGTGAGATTTTTGACAGAGATCATTTTACACCAATGAGGACTAACTTATGAATGAATATGTTGATTTTAGCTAATAAATGACTTAATTTATTACATAGTGTCCCTTTAAGTGTAATGAGATATTTTGACTAGAAATGAGACGAATATACTTGGTAAGATTTAGATTTTTTCCAGTTTACTGTTAGAAACAGAGCAGTACACTGGAAAAAAATCAAAGTCTTACCAAGTATATTTGTCTCATTGAGTATCTCATTACACTTAATATAAGACACAACTGCCTAACAAGTACTATTTCAGACAGATATAGGCACTTGTTTGAAGACAATACATCTGGAATATCTTGTTAAATGAAAAAGTCTTGAAAACAAATTGTTTTGAGTCGGATTTCATATGAAACAAGCTTTTTTTGACATTTGAAGAGGTTTTTAAGCTAATTTCAAGATCACTTTTAACTCAAAAGTCCTAAATATCACATTTTATTTCAGGAAATCTTGACAAGCCGATTTTCACTCGTTCCATTGGCAGATTTTTTTGCTCATTTCAATGCTTTTGATACTTTCCAATCAGGCTTTAGGCCCCACCACAGCACTGAGACAGCTCTGATCAAGGTGACAAATGACATCCGCCTGAACACAGATGCAAGTAGAGTCACAGTCTTAGTTCTGCTGGACCTGAGTGCTGCCTTTGACACAGTTGACCATGCGATCTTATTACAGAGGTTAGAAGACTGGGTGGGAATCTCTGGTCGTGCTTTAAACTGGTTCAAGTCCTATCTGGAGGACAGGAAATATTTTGTTGAAATTGGTAACTGTGTCTCGGACCAAATGGCTATGACCTGTGGGGTTCCCCAGGGGTCAATCCTGGGACCCGTATTGTTCAATCTGTACATGCTTCCACTAGGCCAGCTAATACGCAGCTATAATGTGTCCTACCACAATTATGCAGATGACACTCAGATCTACGTGTCACTGACGGCAGGAGAACATGGGCCTGTAGATACATTGTCTCGCTGCATCGAACAGATCAGTGTGTGGATGCAAAACAATTTCCTCCAGCTAAACTCAGACAAAACTGAAATCATTGTCTGTGGCCCACAGAAACAAAGAGAAAGTGTTATCAGTCACCTTGAGACTCTCTCTCTAAAACCTAACTATCAAGTTAGAAATCTCGGGGTAATATTGGACTCAGACCTGAACTTTAACAGCCACATTAAATCTGTAACATCAGCAGCTTTTTACCATCTAAAAAACATTGCCAGAATCAAAGGAATAGTGTCTAAACCAGACTTAGAGAGACTGATCCATGCGTTTGTCTCCAGCAGGTTAGACTACTGTAACGGCCTGCTCACTGGGCTCTCTAAACGGGCTGTAAGACAGCTGCAGTACATCCAGAACGCTGCTGCTCGAGTCCTGACTAGAACCAGGAAATACGACCATATTAGTCCAGTGCTCAGGTCTCTGCACTGGCTTCCTGTCGCTCAGAGAATAGACTTTAAAACAGCTCTGCTTGTGTACAAGTCTCTTCACGGTCAAGCGCCAAAGTACATCTCTGACATGTTAGAGCCATATGAACCAATTCGGGCTCTGAGAACCTCAGGGAGGGGTCTCCTGGTGGTGCCCAGAGTCAGGACTAAACAAGGTGAGGCTGCGTTTCAGTTTTATGCCCCTAAAATCTGGAACAGTCTTCCAGAAGATGTGAGACAGGCCTCAACTCTGACAATGTTTAAATCCAGGCTGAAAACAGTTCTATTTAGCTGTGCATATGACACCTGAAAGTATTTTATCTGCACTCTTCACTTTTTAATTAATTAATGATTATTTTAATGGGTCTTAAATTTCTTTCTTTTTTAATTTCTTTCTTTTAGTTTTTTTTTATTCCTTTTTAATGGTTTTATAGCCTTCTTGTGATTTTATGTAGCTGTAAAGCACTTTGAATTGCCCTGTGTATGAATTGTGCTCTATAAATAAAATTGCCTTGCCTTGCCTTGCCTTGCCTTGCCTCATTTCAAGCAAAAACATCTTGTATTTGTTGTTTTTTTTACTTATTTTTGGATGGGCATTTTTCCGAGTGTAGTAACAATATATTCTCATTTAAATGAGTTTTACTATCGTGAAATGCTGAACACAATAACAGGATGGCAGTAACATGTTTTTCTGTCTTACAGGAGGGAAGTCTGTGGTCCTCTGAGAGCACAGGTGCCAACAGTGGTCTGAACGAGGTGAATAAGAAGCCGTGTTCTTCCTATATATAACAGTTTAACGTTTATTCGACCCAAAAAACAGTTTCCTCAGTCGGCAATGATTTTGTCATGTCTCATACAGCACCAGGTGTATAACCCGCGGCCCCCGGACAGAGGAGTCTCATCCTACCTGCAGCGGGACCTGCAGCAGAACCAGTCTCAGCCTGCGCTCCAGTCACAGCGCTTCCACCACACATATGCCCCGAGTCGGTTCCAGCCAACGTACCCCTACCTGCCCCAGAGCCTTATCGACCTCCCCCCGACCATCTCCCTCTCAGACGGCGAGGAGCCCCCGCCGTACCAGGGTCCCTGCACGCTGCAGCTCAGAGACCCCGAGCAGCAGATGGAGCTGAACCGCGAGTCGGTCAGAGCTCCGCCCAACCGAACAGTGTTTGACTCCCACCTCTTAGACCCATCCAACTCCTGCCTGCAAGCCAGGTAACAGCCAGCCGTAGCTGTAATAAACCGAGCACAAGGTTTTATTTTATCTGTGATGAAGTTATTCTTATTGCTATTTTATTGATGACTCTCTTAAAGGGATAGTTAACCTCTTTTGACATGAAGCTGTATGACATCCCATATTAGCAATATCATTTATGAACATCTTCTTACCCCCTGCTGCGTCCTGTGAGCCGAGTTCCAGCCTCGTTTTGGTGTTGATGAAGGTAGTGCGGCTAGTTGGCTGGGGCCACAAAAATAAAGCGTTTTACTTCTCAAATCAATATGCGTTCAAAAGAGTAATACATTTGCATCACAAAATTGTCCCTCCAGGAAAAGTCAGACCTCACATCGTTTGGCGCTATTTTCTCTCCCTTCATATCAATGCGTTCAGCCACCTGCCGATAGCCGCGCCTGTTACGGTGTTTGCTGCTCGGTCTGCACTTCGGTCTGCACGGTCTACACAGCAGGCAGTGATACGAAGGGAGAGAGAAAATAAGGCCAAGCGATTGTGAGGTCTGACTTTTTCTGGGGGGATGATTTTGTGATGCAAATGTATTACTCTTTTGAATGCATATTGTTTTGAGAAGCAAGACGCTTTATTTTCGGGACCCCAGAAAACTAGCCGGACTACCTTCGTCAACACCAAAACGAGGCTGGAACTCGGCTCACAGGACGCAGCAGGAGGTAAGAAAATGTTCATAAATGATATTGCTAATATGGGATGTCATACAGCTTCATGTCAAAAGAGGCGAACTATCCCTTTAAGTGCATTTCCTTCCAAAACCAAACAGCTAAGAGCATAACTAGTGCTAGAGTAAGTGCAGTAAGTTAGGTACCTAGACAAATGGGAAGACAATTTAGGAAACAAATAAGTGCGTAAGAAGCTAGCCTAGTGCTTTAAGGTACAGCAGGGTTTATTCTGTGCTATTCTTCCAGTGTTAAACGGTCATGGCGCTGTGTTGATGTGAAAATTTACTCACAGAATGAAACATAGCAGCAAAATAAGTGTATTAACTTGCAAATCCCTCCCTCTCTGCTGTGCTTCAGCTCCTCCATCAAAGCTCTTGTGTATACCCTGACTAGTAACCATGGCATCTCTATAGCTCTATAAGCAGTAATGATGGACTGGCTTGGGCTGCACTTCCTTGTAAATTCAATTAGGAGCCCCAGAAGGAAACAGCGAAACCTGCTGAGTTTCAGTAAATATGACAAAGAGTTGGTTGTGATCATAATCCGGCGTCCTGCTTTAAACCAGGTAAAGTTCCTCTAAGGCAGTGATACTCACTATTTTTTTCACCAGAGCCACATTGGCAGAGCAAAATCCATGGAAGAGCCACTTTTACGACAACATACTAAAGTCCCCTTTATCAAATATGCGTTTCTACATATAAAACATCCCACAAAAAAAGAAACAACACAGCCAATACATTTTCAATTCAGACCACATTTACCTTAATAGTGGGGTGAGCGGAAGCTGGCATGCATGTCCTTGACTTTCTTCATGTTGTATTTGTAGTTTGTTGTTTTTTGTTTTTTTTTTCAAACTTTTTATTTTCCATTAACCATTTTGTACAAACATATACACAATTCACTCTTTGTCCCATTTCACATTTTACATCTTATTACTATCATATTTACACAGACCATTTTAAACATTTTAACCTACCATAAATATACCGGCAGTCTTTTCCGACTAACACAAGTCCTCGATATAGGCAAAAGTAAACAAGAATATATTTCTCACAAATATCCATTAACCTCACTCAGAGATTATGGTTATCTTTAACAACATCTATGACCATGTAAAGCTGCATTAATTACAGTGCAAGGAACAACAGTGAACATCGAAAAACTAAAAACTAAGGTAATAAAGATACATAACACCAACTAAACTAAAAAAAAAAAAAAAACTTGCAAGAACATAAGTAGTTTGTTGTTGTAATCATAGTGAGACATTCAGGATGAGCATGGTTTTTGTGCTGGTTTTTGCCCTTTTTTAATTAAAAACCGATCCATTGTGCCTGCATCTCGTGCTGGCTAAAGGAGCTACTGTGCTCTGCGGTCAGGTGTGAGGGTGGTTTAAGCGGGCTGCGTTGCCAGGTTTAACAGAGCCCCCTTTAGGAAACACCATTAAGCCTTAATTAATACTTAATAAAAATACTTAATACTACAAAAACGCAAACTTAATAAAAATACTTAATACTGTGCAGTGTTCGCTGTGTGTTATTTGAACAAATGTATTTTTATTGTTATCATATTGTTATAAGCTACTATGCGAGTGCGAGCCACCAATTAAAGCTTGAGGAGCCGCGCAATGAGTATCTCTGCTGTAAGGATTTGTGGGTTCCTGCATTTTAACTGTCCTGCCTCCACAGTTGCTGTTGGTCCTGTTCTGCTCCCGTCATTCTCATCTATTCCTGTTGTTTTTGCTCTCAGTTTGCAGGCCCCTCCCCCAAGCGTCCATTCAGGCATCAGTGTGCTGGAGGCCCGGGAGGCCTTGTCCCGACAGCAGAAACAGGGCTCTGGAGTTGAAGGAGCTCCCCCGGCCTACAGCGAGGTCATCGGGCACTATTACCACCCGGCATCCCTGAGCTCCACCCACCGGACTGTATCGTCCCCACAGGCACCTCCGTCCTCGCTCATACACGGTCTGCTGAGGCCTCCGCCTCCACAGCATGGAAGCGTGGACAACAGGAATACAAGGAATACAAAGGAGAAATCCCAGAAACCCCAGCAGGTGTGACAGGACTGCGTCGTCCTCCTTTCCAGCTTTGCCAGTTGGGCAATCATCTGTGAACAATGAGGAATGATCACACATACATGGTAAAATCCCCTCTGAATGGTTGTAGAACTGGTTAATTAGCTTGGTTCTAGCTGGCGTGCGGTCAGCCTCAGTTTCCCTCGCCTCACAGATGGGCTGAGCGCTGTGAGAGCACCTGGAAACCACATCACTTCTGCAGAGCACAGTCACAGGAGAACATCTGGTTCTCCTCGTTCACTGCTTCCTGCCTCCTAAACGAGGAGCGCTTCGGATGAACTCACGACGTCAGAGAAGAGGGAAAGAAGATGATGGAAAAGAGGAACTCTTCCTCAACCCTCCCGTATCCGCCTAATCTATATATTCCTCATTCATTATAAATATTTACATGTTCTGTTTGTTTCTTTAGATTTGATTTTCATCCTCTCGCCTGCGAATAGTTTCAATCTTCTCCCTTCAGGATTTGTTTTGTTTCCTGTGATAATCCCCCTTGCTGCTTCGAGTCCTTTAAATCCCTTTTCTTCTTCTCGACTCCACAGTCTTGCATCGGCAGCGACTCCTGCATCAAGCTTTGGCTTTATCACTGGGACGCGTTAAGCCGTGCTTCCAGAAGGAGGTTAGACTTAGTTAGCGTTAGCTTAAACTAGCCCACCAGTTGTAGCACAGCGCTAAAACGTCCCAAAGCTCACAGCTCTGCCTTACGTTGACCAACTGCTGCAGGAGATGCTGCTGAAATGCTTTTTTTTTTTAACTTTCTGTCTTTGTAAAGAGGGTTTGCACAAAGTTTGAGACTGTTCGCCGCAGAAAAAGACAAAAAAAAATCTGCAGAGTAAACGAGAAGAAAGAAGGTTGAGAAAGTAGGGGTGTTTTTTTTCTAAACTCGATGCATTCTTAAAGATATTTCTTCTTTTTTCTTTTTCTTTGTTGTCTAGTTTTTAGAAAATGACACAAACATCGGTTATCTGTTGGGGTGCCAACTTTTCAGATTGAACATTTTGCATCATACATGTTATATTCGATACTTATGGAGTGTATACACACGCATGTATGCAAAAAAAAACGAGAGCGGAACGCACGCATTTAGAGTTATTTATATAATTGCTGAAAAGAATTGCACTATTTTTTTAGGATGCGCAGATGAAACGTTTGAGAGAGACTTTGAAAGGAGCTCTGTGCATTGATGCAAAAGAAGAGCTCCCAGTGAAAACTTACCAGAGTGTTGGATCAGCGCCGTGCACAGCAGCTGCTAATCAGGAACAATTTATGGGGGAGATTCTGGACTTTGGTCCAATGGACTCAGACCAACCATTACTTTACCACTGATTTAAAAAAGAAAATCTCTGGTTTATGCAAATGTCTGAGTCCTGCGAGCCAAACGAAAGTTAGCCTCCGACCTGTGGGTTCAATCAGAAACCGGTAGCTCTCTCTCTCTCTCATCCTTTTGGCCGAATCATTAGCCAATCCCAAAGCTGGCTGCTACTACCTCGACCAAACAAGTCAAGCACAGAAGAGTTTGTTCATGTTAATCAGACTTTGTCGCAATAAACAAATGTCTGAGCTAATCAAGACGATGTGTAACGTAACGATAGAAGTAAGTAGAGTAGGATGTAGTAGAATTAGAATGTTTTTTAATCCTGCTGTGTTGTTTTTTATTTGAATGTCAGAATTTTTTGTTCACCGGGTGAGAAGAGAGAGACACCTAACGTCCCCGTTGTAGTGCATTACTCAGGAAGGAAGCCAGTCGCCCAACAGGTCTGAGAATGTCTGATACGCTGACTGTGCACCGCTGCGGCCACACACAGACGCATCAGATCCATGTTTCTCATCGCGAGCCTCCGGTTTCTTTTTCCAGTTGCGTCTCTCCTGCCTTGGCAACACACACACGGTTCACTCTGGTAAACTTCGCTCTCTTCGCGGGCATCTCTGAGCACTTTATCGCACCAGGAAAGAGACAAACAATCCTCCGTCAGCCAGCGTCAGCCTCACAAAATTTACAGACGACACCTTTACTTTTAGCGACGAGAGTTTAGAGAGTTTAGAGCTGCATTTTTCAAGGATGCAAAGAGCTGTGCGCCAAAGCTTTAAACACACTTCAAGGCAGAAACCATCTTTCTGTTCTCTGTGCGGTCAAGAGTTTGGGTATTTAATTCTTACCTACAATTGGATTTGAAATGATTATGAATGTAACCACTTCTTCTGTGGTTTTGTGTTTTTAAGTTTTGGAACAAAGCTCTTTGAGTGTTGAACACTGCACACGACGCGTTGTTAAAACTAGACACACCGAAGTGTTGACAAGTGACACGAGTGTTAATAGCAGCTCGTCCTGTGTCATCTCTTAGAAAGTGCCGAATTAGCATATTTTTTAGCCTGTTAGAGTAGAAGAAGGAACCCCGGGTCGAGCCAGATGATGTTAGCACCCTCTGATGTCCTGTCTTTATGCAATTCAGCGCCCTCCACTGGAACCAAACCATATTGCAGCCAAAAAGATCTTTTCTAATCTGATATGATACCGTCTTTCCTTTCTTTTTAGCTTTTATTTTCTTGTTCCATCAATCAGAGGTTTCAAAGATGGACCTGACAAGCACCAGTTTGTGCTTCTCCTGACGTTACGTTTTAAAATCAGAGCCAAAAAAATCTGCTCTATCAAACCACGGGCAATCTTTGGAAATCCCAGACGTTCCTATAAAATCACTTGCACATGTTTCGAATGTATTTCCTGAATCCTTAAAGACTCCAGCAACTATATTAGAAAACATGGAGCCTGATGCACAGTAACGAGGAGCATTCACAGAACATTTTACACGCTCATGTACCCATCCTCCAACTATAGAGTGAGTTTCATGGTATTCGGCCCAATAGTTTTACGTAATCTTGCTAACAAACAGCAAAATCGCCTTCGCTTTGGTGGAGGAATAAAGACAGTAACTATCTTTAATTCATTTTGCTGCTTTGCGTTGTTTTGTCACATGATAAAGCAGGAGAAGAATTTTCTTTATTTTGCAGCATGTAGAAAATCCAGATGTCTTTAAGGATTCAGGAACTAATGATCAAATACAAAAGTCCCTCCTTTATCTCCTGTGGTACAGAAAAAGACAAAAAATCAATCAAAAGTCATTCCTCATTGACTCCCCTTTCCTTTCTCCTCCTATTTCGTTTGATAGTCCCTCCTGTGCCCCTGTGCTAATAACAAGCACTTAAAGAAGAAATGAAAGAAGAATTAATCTCTTGACCCAAAGCATCTGAAGGATATGATTAAATCAATCAAAGTATGAATCACTCTTGACCTTTCGGTGAGATTATGAGCCTGGTCCCGATGCAAGTGAAGCTAATTTATTGCCCTTTTCCCTCCACCGCTGTGATAACTTGCGTTTGGATCAGGCTGTTTCCTTTTTTAAAATGGTTTTGGGTTCCTGCATTGGAGGGTTCGCAGCAGGTCTGGGGAGACTAGGCAGGTTTCCGTGGAAACAAATGCTAGTTTAATGTAGTTTAATGTACCTACAATGTGATGCATAAGAAAGAAAAAAAGGACCAATCGCTCATTTCAGGGAAATCTACGCTGGCTGACGATACAAAAAAAAGAAAAAAAAGTCAAAATGGCAGCAGGAGGAAGAGGGGGAAACTCTTTTGGAGGCTGAATGAAAACAAATCCCACACTTATATGCAGGCAAGATCACCGACACAAGCGCTGGTATGTTTACACGTAGAGGGAAGGAAACAGATGTTTACCAGTGTCTGTTTCAAGTGGTTTTTCTTTGCTTTAAGCCAGTGTTAGTTAGTAAGTTGGAAAAATCCCCAATGCACATTGTGTGTGTGTGTGTGTGTGTGTGTGTGTGTGTGTGTGTGTGTGTGTGTGTGTAGCAGTGTGTAAATGTACACCAATTTGGCCTGGGAAAGACCTCCAGCTGTCTAGACAAAAACTAAACACACACAACGGCACACACACAGCAGACTAAACAAACTAAACTAAGAACCAGACCTTCCACACACACACACACACTCTCATTCATCCAGTACATTTTTTTTTTCTTAATCGCAGACCACACAAGATATTGCAAAAACATTTATCTCACACACCTGGCCTTCCTCCTCACCCTCCTCACCCTCCTCACCCTCCTCCTCCTGCCTTGAATGAGCTCTTCCTGTTTCCCAAGAGATGCCCCGCCGTCCAATGACAGAGCTCCTTTTCTCCTTTTCGAGCCGGCCTTCGCTGCCATTGGCCGGCTGTCTTTCGGTCTCCGTGGAAATGTTCGTCGTTTGTTGTTGTTGCTATGTCGTACAAGTGTGCCTGCCTGCGCTGAGACGGGCTAAATGTGAGTGGCTTGTTTGGGCTGTCAATCATCCCCGGCCACGCTGTCTCAGATGATGATGATGATGAGGATGATGATGTTTGGATGATGGTGATGAGATTGATGAAGATAGATGTTTTTGATAGTGATGCCGCAAAGATCGTTGCAATACACCTACTATTTGCCTTTTTGATAATATTAGTCATATTTTAACGTAGCGTGCTAAGTGTAAGATTTTTTTATTTGTTGTTGTTTGTTCACTTGAGTAAAAGAAAGTTATTTCACTTCAGTTTCATTGTTCACACATTGTTTCACTTGTAAACTTTGAGAGTGTAAAACTACCTACAGTAACACACAAAGGGGGCAGATCACTGGGGAGGAGGTGCACTTCTGTGCTTAAGCGCCCTTTCCAGTTTAGGAGATTTTTTCCTTTTCCAGTTTCCTTTTCCTTTAGTTTGAGCTCGTGTTTCTCCAGCACTTACGTCCATCTTGGTTTGAGTTTGTTGGCTAATCTTCGCGTCCGCTGCGTCTACAGGTGTGCCTTCTGGTGTCCCGTACGAACGGAGACTTAACACCTAATCCTCCGTAACTCTTGCCTTTTGACACCTCAGAATGAATATCAAAATTAAGCGGCCGTGATATAAGAGAGCACTTTGTGAAAAGGGTCAAATAAAGGAAAACAAATATAATTCACAAGTTGCAACATCTGCATTTTCATCACAGCTAGCAGAAATTTCGAAGCTCTGCGGCTGCTGCATCACTTAAAGTAGCTGTAAGCTTTTATTTTGTTGTCATTACAACTTTTTCAGCTATTTTCCCTTTTTTTTTTTTTGTGCTTTTTCGAGTAATTTCCAACTCATGCCCGACTTGAATTTTTAAGGTTTTGGGAAAACGCGTTGCATTTAGTTTGCCTTTCTCCACTTTAGACAAATATTTCAATACTTTTCATTGAAATAAGAAGAACTCGATGTGGAATTACATGTTTATCATTAATCCCTCTAAACTGGAGTGAGGTAAAGTGCGAAGAAAAGCATTTTCCCCTTCCTCTGCTCGCTCTGCTCCTTGAATCAGCGCTGCCTGGAGGCGCCTTTTCTTTGACAATGTTGAAGAAAAAAAGCGTGTGATAACACTCTCTTTTTGTTGCAGTATGTTATGTGTGCATGTTTAAATAAGCCTCTGTATCTTACAGCGCTCTGGTGCTTGTGACTGTTGTAGAAGTCTTCCACTTGTTGTCGAGTTTAATCCTGCAAGCATGTAAAATGTGGGACTTGTACAATAGATGCGTTTGATCTGCTCAGGGTTCCTACACACAGCTGGTCCAGATGTTTGAGAAAGGTCTGATTAAAAAATGCTGTCCAGAAACATTCGACTGCACACAAATGATCATCAGCTTTGGAGAAACTCAGGCAGGACCAGGAGTGAGATCAATTGTAGGAACCCTGATCTGTTACTGCAGAAAAACTTTGGAGTTTCCTTCGTCTGAATTTAGCACCTGGCTCATAAGTTCCGTTGAGAACTGATGGAACAACGTGAACACGGTGCTTAAAAGGCTCAGGATTTGACTCCAGTCTGTCATCTGTCACAGCATGACTCACTCACTTATATAGAGGTCTATTTTATTCTCAATGATAATATCTGCTTATTTGTGTATTGAGACAGTAAATTTTAATTTATATTCGTGTTGCTGGGATTGTTGTTGTTCCTTCTCTGTTACAAACAGAAGACGACTGTTTATCGTTGTCACAGAACCTGGTATGAATCAGACACATTTCAGTTAGCCTTTGATTTAAAAAATGAATAAAAAGTTTTATAAATACTCCTCCGTCTCCTCGGTTTATTTCTTTGTTTGTTTGTTTGTTGCGTGCATGGTTTTAGTGAACATTGAACACTTCTTTCATTCAAACTCTGTTTCAGAAAACACATCAAAGTATTGGAATAACCGTTGTTTTATAAAAGCAACAAAAAAAAGAGAGAATTTGGTGAACACAGCCAACCAAACAGAAGAAAAATCCATAAACAAAACATACTGAAAGTGTTAAATTATGAGACAAAGCACAATTAAATAAAAACCCAGCAACATTTCATCCATCCATACATTTTGTAGACCAGTGGTCGGCAACCTTTGACCCTCAAGAGCCATTTGGACCCGGTTTCCACGGAAAAGAAAACACCGGGAGCCGCAAATACTTTCTGACATCTAAAATGAAGATATTGTTTTTTTACCTTTACGCTTTGTATAGACAACTACAGTGTGTTGCTTACGAAATCCATGAAGTGCTACAGAGAAAATGAAATTTTCTTTATGTAATAAACACATTTTGGACATTTTGAACTCTTAAAAAAATTATAATAAAAAATAAAATCACGCAGAGTTGAAGGTCTCTTTCTCACCACATATTAGTCATACTGGTATGCCACTCTAGTCATTAATCTGCCCAGGCATCATTAAATGTTCCATTTTCTTCAGATACTTTTCTTTTCTTATATTTCTCCCTACTTGGCCTACCTGGGGTTGAAAGTATGATAAATAAACAACATTTTGGCGGGCATATACCAGCTTTCCGCGAGTGTGACGCGTATTTTGACAGATGAAAAATATAATAAAATATCATTTATCTTGTTAATTTTAATATTTCAAGATCACAATAATCAATACAGCAGCGCGCGTCGATGACGTCATCCCAGTAGACGCGTGTAGAAAGCCCCCGATAACAACAACACGGCAGCTCTGAGCTAACAGTGCAATAGTTACACGTTCATTCATTCATTCTTCTAAAAGTATTTGTGAAATAAAGACAGATAATGCCTTATTTAGAGGCTGTATTGTCTCTGCCCTGTTTCCTCCCGTTATATGGATATGCGCTGATCTCCAGTGATCTAAATATCTTCCAAGGACGCCGACTTTCACCAAACTGTTATCGGTGAGTAGATGAACGTACTTTATGCAGGTTTAAAAAAAAAAACTGAACTTCTCCTTTAACAAAATGTCGAAAGCAGATTAAAAAATAAAACATCGGAGGTTGTGAAATGTGTTGCTTTTCTGCGTTTCTGCTCTGTGACGCGTTGTTTTGTGAGATGTATCGTGTGTGCTTTTGGTTTAGTCGCCGTGTTTTGCACCTCTGCTGTACTTTCATGGAATTAAATCGTTTAATAGAAACATACGAAAGCGCCTTCGGAACAGCGGGGGGAGAATACCTCGATGATTCATTGCTGTGTGGTCGAACTGGAGAACTTGAGGCAGAAATGTTTTGTCAGATCTGAAACCGATGAATCGCCTATACTCGTCCAGCAGGTGGCGGACTTTCCTTTGTTTAAATTCACTTTCTGAAGCTGCACATCAGCAGCTTTGTAACTGAAGCTGTTGTCGTTTCAGAGCAAGTTACAGTAGATCAGAGTGTACCTTCAGGTGAGAAAAATGCACAACTGCCTCAGATTTTCATGTTAAGTCGTTAAAGGGGTGATGCAATGCATTTTTGTTTTCTAAAGTGTTGGATTTAAGGATGAACTGACGATGTAACCTCACTGTTAGTCTTGGATTTTGAAATAATCTTGATCATTGGATAAATGAGTAAAACCATTTTCTTCAGGCTGCAAACAAACTGCAAAGCCCAGATCAGTCCTTGATGAATTAGGTCTGCCCGTATGAGACATAATAATGTCTCAGTATACATGCACAAGAGTGGGATTGAGTTATTGCCTGAAGTATGTCCGACACCACAACGCTGTGAAAACACTCAAGACATTCTGCTGCTTCTAAGTTTCTCTGCGGGCGATCAGTGTTCACTGCACAGACGTTGTCTTTAAGTTATTTGAATGGAGATTTGGTCAGATGATGCCGTGATTATGAAATCAGGATTTTATTAGAGCAGAGCAACGGTCTGGAATTGTGTCCGCGGGTCATTTTTTTCCGTCTGACTAAAGAAACAGAAAAATATGTGAATGAGAGCAGCTTTATCCGGGATTTGGCTGAATTGATATACACTGAAATTTTACAGTTTTTTACAAAAAGATGGAGCACGTAGAGAGTATCTTGACCTATTTGAGTCAAGTTGAGAATAAGCATGCAGTGATTTGATCGCCAGCTGCATTTTGCAGGTATGCTAGCCTGGCTTTGAGATTTTTTTGGTCGAACTATCATGATTACATCCATTTTAAAAGTCCTGATACTGATAAGACCAGGGAGGATTGTTGGGGGAACACTGTGAGTATGCTCTCATTAGACCTTCGTTTGCTTGCTTTTCCCTTGTTTTTTGTTGCTCTGATTCCAAAAAAAAAGGGAATTCTTAGGTCACATTTTCTGCAAAACATACTTATCCAATTAGCATTCAGCTGTTATGCTGCAAAACAAGTGGAACAAACTGCCAGTGGAGATTAAACTTTCATCAAATGGAGACATTTTTAAATCCAGGTTAAAAACATTTCTGTTCTCATGTGTCTATGCATGAAATATCTTTTAATTTATCTGGACTGTTTGTTTTTAAATTAATTTAAATGATTTTATTTGTTTCTCTTTATATTCTTTTATGTATTTTCAATGCTTCTTCCACTCCCTGCTGCAATGCTTTTATTTTATGTAAAGCACTTTGAATTGTTTTTACATGAAATGCTATACAAATAAATTTGATTTGATTTGATTTGAATCCAGGATTTCCGTACATTTGCTAATTATGACGTTTAATGAAGTGGGATGTGCTCACTTTTATCACTACAAGTTAATTAGACTTTTTCATCAGTGTTTGGTCTTTGGGCAAATGTGTCCTGAATGCAGGAAACTGAGCCAGAGAGAGCAGGACTTCTCCTCCACATCCAAAAAAAGATGGTTGGTTCAGTTATGGGTTTATATCATGAAATGAGACCTTAACTGCATGTGTTGTCATCTTAAAAGTGAAAAGTAGTTCAATATGCAACAGTAGGGCGTATTGAGAAGAACAGAGGAGACAGTCAGGGAAGACATGAAGGTACTTAGGGAACAGACTGTGTTTCCTCAGCTGGCCTCCACCACTGAGGACTGACATTCTTGGACACATGCAAACATAGCAGCAGATATGAGATGTACAGATAAAATGCTTGCGCAGCGTACTCATGTGGGTTTTAATTTGAGCCGCTATCTTGATGCTGCCGGGTACTTTTATCGCAGCTGTTTAAGCAGACTGTTGCACAATTTTTAGGTCACTTTAAGGAAATGTGTGTCCCCTTTCTCCTCTGAAACACACTCACACTAAACAATAAGACAGAAAAATCAAGTGTACAACAGATAGAAAAGTGGACATGAGCCAAAGCTGATTATTTACACTCACTGGCCATTTAAAGTTACAATTTAACCTTAACTGACAGACTTAAGATTTAAACCGAATTAACAATTGACTGGTACGGATCCGGAAAGAGGTCAGACATGAATCTGTCAAAGAAGCCATCTTTATTAAATCAAGCCGTGAATTAACACTTGAATTGAAAGGTGAACCTCGTCTTCTCCAGGTTAAAGTGTGAAACAGATTTGCCATCAATCACTGGTGCGTTGACTTGGATTTTGATCTGAGATATGAGCTGAGTCTGCAGTGACCCGCAGTATTAACATGGATGGAAATGGTGACATAAAGCTCGACTTGAACATGTTACTTAAAACAAAGAGGAATTCTACTTTCGTAAAACGACTCCAACCTCGAGTTGGTCCTGGCTGACATTTTAACTTGTGAAACTTTATCTTAATTCTAATGAACTGTTATCCATCATGGATAACCCCACCCATCCTCTCCACCAGCTGCTGGACAGCGGAGCTCCTTTTCCAACAGGCTCATCCAGCTCCGCTGTCACAAGGAACGATTCAGGAAATCCTTCCTGCCAGCAGCCATCACCATCCACAACACCTCCCCTCTGGCTGGAAGAGAACTTTCAGCTCAATAGGCTTGAAGTCTCTCCTAAAAAACAATGACAATTTGCACAACTGCTCATTTTACACTAATAACATTTGCACAAATATCATCATAGTACAATATAATGTAAATGATCCATATACTCCATATTTTATCCATATACCCTATATTTCTTATTGGTTCAGTCTGCTCAGTTAAATTTATTTTTACCTTTATTGTTAAATGTACAAATCGGTTTTTATTTAGTTTACTGATTTTTATTATTATTATTATTATTATTATTATTATTATTATTATTATTTACTGTACTCTTCATACTGTAGATTTGTATATAGCTAATATTTATTCTCTATTTTTATTCTATTCTATTTGCTTGTTTTTACTTTAATTGTTTACATATCTTTTATAGTGTACCCTGCTACAACACAATAATTTCCAAAATTGGGATGAATAAAGTATCTATCTATCTATCTATCTATCTATCTATCTATCTATCTATCTATCTATCTATCTATCTATCTATCTATCTATCTATCTATCTATCTATCTATCTATCATGATCTGAGTTGTCTTTGTCTAGACTTGGACCTGTCCTGAAAGACGTGAGACTTGGGCTGTGTTTGAAACCGCATAGTACATAATTCCATACTTCCATACTTCCATATTGCATACTCATCGATCAGACAGTATGCAGAGCGTTGCCTTTTATCATAGGGAAAGCCATTACTATACAATTGGTGCTTTTGTTTTGAAAACAGGAAGTGAAATTACCCTCATTGTAGCTAGCTTGAAACTGCCGTTTTGACAGGAAATGACGATCGGCGCCGTCATGTTATGTTGCATCTTGGGTAGTTTGAGTATGAGTAGTAACCTCATGATGCATACCCAACATTTTGGAGAATCTAGTATGCATCCGGGAACTTCGAGCTTATTAAACCTGGCATACTAACTCAAAAAGTTAGTATGAGTAGTAGGAGTAGTAGGAGAAGTATGCGGTTTCGAACACAGCCCTTGTTTGATATTGGAGGGGAGAGTTTTCTTTTTTGAGAAAAAGCTTCAAATTGACAGATTTAGAATTTTTCTTGGACTTGAATTTGGATTCATTAAAGTCTGAGTATGACTTGTTTGGAATGACTTGAGTCTAGACTTAACTCCTTCTAAGGTGACTTGAATCAATATGTCAGTATCAGTACGTCTTTATGTAAAAGGTGTTATGCAACCACTGGGACATCCACAGGTTTGTGGACTGATGTTGTCCGTCCTCCAGTTCAACATTTGACCTCCACCATCTTGGGCTTCTTCAGAAAGGTGTGAAAGGTAATTTGAGGCTTGGCGATGGAAATGTAGGGATGATATTTGATTAGCTTGTGCGTGCACTGCCACAGCTGAACTTTGCTTACCTTCGTCAGTGAAGAAGCAACATGCTTGAAGTGCCCGTGAATCCCATAATTATGCAGAGTTTTCCACCTGAACGCTGAGTTACAGGTTTCATAGAGCAGGGATGTCCAAAGTCGGTCCTGGAGGGCCGCTGTCCCGCAGGTTTTAGATGTTTCCCTGCTTCAGCACAACTGATTCAGATGATCGCTTCAAAAGATTGTCAAGTTCTGCACAAGCCTGCTAATGACGCATTGATCTGAATCAGATGTGCTGAAGCAGGGAAACATCTAAAAACCTGCAGGACAGCGGCCCTCCAGGACCAACTTTGGACATCCCTATCATAGAGGGACAAGTTAGCTGTACAGACAGATAATGAAATGCGGTCATACCCGGAAGGCACCCTCTCTTCTCTTTAGTCTCTGTGTCTGCTGGCAGCTGCCTGATCGCCGAGTGAATGATTCCCAGCCACATGGATCTAAGCCAGTTGCTGAGCAGGTTCCAGTGACTCTCACCTCTAACTACCGTGACTCTATGTAACTGTCCTTCTTGCCACATACTCGGCAGTCTGAACAAACACCTCACTCAGTTTGAAAGGTTTAATGATTTAATGATGTGTTGTAAAGTGGAGATGGTACATTGAATGAGATGATGAAAAAAAGTTCAGGTTGATTATTGAAACTCTCCTCCGAAGATCATGGAGGGATCATTGGAGGGAAAGCACATGTCCAACAGGTGTAAACATTTTGCATGGACAGCCAAATATAGGAAAATAGGTTCAATAGAGTGAGTAGAATTTGTATATCTGGATTGAATAAATCACACATACCTGCACTCCTTTGGATGTTACAACAAATAAAAGCTTGGCACCGCTTCAATGCAAAAAAACCCAATGGTACATGTGTTATTATGTAAGCTACTAATAGCTGTTAGAGAGACAAAACCATTCTGGATGGGGTTAGGGCTGCAGGAACAGATGACATTATGACCTCATTTCTTTGTATTTTGCTTCCAATCAGCCAGACTTTCTTCTAATCTTTTAAAGTGGTTTTTAAAGCAGTGTTTCTCAGGCTTTCTGAGGGTCTTTCAAAGTTCAACTCATTTTCAGGGAAGTCCTTGTACCTGGATTAAAAATCATTCAAGCATAAACAGCCATCTAACTCAAGCGATGAACCAGTGTTGTGTCTACACATAACAGACATCTTTAAGCACTTTGTTATGAGCAGCCTGTCACAAAGACGCACTGTTTCCTATTACAGGAAATGCCAGGCACAGTTTGACAGACAGAAAACAGGATTTCTGCAGCAACAAGGTGATTCCCAAAGAGCTGTTAGCTGAAAACTTGGCATATCTCAGCATAGTGTGCAATGTGTCCTTAAAACATTAGAGGAAACTGGACAAAAGAAGAAGTGTCAGGCCTAAAGAACTATCTACAGCAGATGAACAGGATCTGAAAGTGATGTCCTTAAGAAAGAGGAAAAAATCCAGCAAAGACCTGACACAGGATCTGAGAGATGCATCTGGACCTTCAGCTGATCCATCTGCTGTTGGCCCAAGCCTCATCAGAAATGGGCTCCATGGAAGGGTGGCTGTCAGGAAGCCGTTCTTAAGGAAGGGAAACAGGGAGAAAAGGCTGAGCTGTGCCAAAGGACACAAGAAGTGGGCTGAAAATCAGTGGCAGCAGGTCTGATGGAGGGATGAATCCTCCCCAGAGCCCAGAGCTCAACATTACTGAAGCAGTGTGGGATCATGTTGGCAGAGAACGGAACAAAAGGCAGCCCACATCCAAAGAAGAGCTTTGGGATGTCCTCCAAGAAGCCTGGAGAACTATTCCTGAAGACTCCTGACTTTCAAGCTTGTTAGAATTGTACAAGCTCTGTTTCTACCTTATATACTGTATTATACTGTGTATATACTGGTAAACATGGTTCAAGACCTTTTCACGGTGCACATGTGACCAAAACCCTCAATCCAAATGGTGTCAGAGGACATTTGAAATTAAATCAGTTAAACTCAAACATCACAATCACAACATCAAACAACAACTGTCTATACACAATTCAGTCTGGTAGTCTCTGTCGTGATGTCATTAAGATAGTCCTCAATTTTTATCATTATCGTCTGCAGAGTGCAGCAGCTGGCGTCTTTTGCTCCACACACAACCCTCACAAAGGCTAATATTGTTTTGTTTAAGCAGCCTGTTTTAATTTGTTCTTCCCCAGATGCATATATTGGTTTCTGCCCAGATCAGTTTAGTTTGTGCAATATTTTGGTTTGGATCTATGTTTGTGGACTCCCTGAAACTGCAGCAACTTTTTGTTTTTATAGATAGATAAATAACTGTGCTGTCCAAACTTTCCGTTGCCACGGTTTCAACCACAGCACCGGTTTGCTGTTGAAATGAATTGCAGAAATAAGACGTGTTTTAAGTCAAGTGTAATTCTATAAAGACTTTCAGGCCTCACCTAATGTTTATCTTGTGAATTTACTGAGTGTGCGCCACAGGCATGTCTAAATGAAGCTGTTAGGAACATTAAACAGCTATTTTGTGGGACCAAAGTAATGCGCAATTGGATCCAAAGGTTCCTGTTTTGCGACTTTTTCACATTTTACTTTGAGACTGCTTTGGTCATTCATATATTAAGACGGATGTGTGAAGTGTGGAGTGCTCAGGCAGCAGAGTGACGAACTCTACTACATCACCTGGAATTCCCTCTGAGCTTTGGCCGATCTTGGCCCACAGCCGTACGGCGTCACTGCTTACGTCCTACAGAGGGTAGGTCAGCTGTGTTAGCTCAATACGCAACTCCATTCATACAAAGCTGATAAGGCCTCACCTCTGACGCCACTGCTCGTCTCCCGTTGGGAAACTTGCACTCTTCCTTTTAAACTCTCTGGCTCAGTTTCCTCTTCCGTGTGACACACTTCTGGTGTTTTCTCTCGGCTATGAACTCGGAATAAACCACTTTTGAGTATCTTTAATGCTGATCTTTCCATGTGATACATGAATCTCAGGATATCACTTGAATCCATTTAGTTTTAGTCTGTCTCGATGAACCTTTTGAGTTTCATATTCTGTCTCAGCTCCGAGCCTACTGATTCCAACTAAGGTTCAAATTAGTGTTCACAAAGGATTATCAAGGGAAATGTGTTTTTAATAGGGGTGGGCAACGATTAAAATGTTTAATCTAATTAATCACATGATTTCCCTGATTAATCACGATTAATCGCATTTGTACACAGAATCCAAAAATTTATTAAAAAGTAGTGAATAGCTTTTAGCATTTAGTTTTATTTTAAATGTGCTGCCATATGAATGAAAGTGCCATAACATTTGTTGTGCAAACACACTTTTAACATCAGCATCTTTCTGTAGTTTTTATGTAGAAGCCTCGCTCCACTGTCTGTTTCCTTGAATGACTTGCTGCTATCAGTTGTGTGTTTTGCCTTGAAGTGATATTTTAGACTGGAACTACTACGCTGAGAAGACAATTCAACTTGGCAGTGTTTACAGATGACTTTGGTTCTGTCGACTCCGCCGTCTGGAAGAACTTTAAAATGAAAATGGGCGAGTAAAAGTTCCGTACCCTTCTCCATGTTTGGTGGATCCGCCGATTACTTTCTTTTCCGGTTCCGCAGCAGACAGCAACAGACTTTTACAAAATAAAAGCCTGTGAGCAACAGACTTTTACAATAATAAAATAAATAATAAAACAGGGGTGGTCAGTAGCGTAGTGGGTTGAGCAGGCGCCCCATGTACAAGAGGCTATAGTCCTCGCTGCAGCTGGCCCCGGTTTGAGTCTTGTATTGGACGGCCCTGTGCTGCATGTCGTTCCCCCTCTCTCTGCCCCCTGCTTCCTGTCTCTCTGAACTTTCCTATCCATTAAAGGCACAAAAGCCCCAAAAAATATATTTTTTTGTTTGTTTTTTTAGAATAAAATAATTAAAAAGCTTTGTTAATGCGCAATAAAATATGTATCGCCGTTAAATAATTACCGAGTTAACGCGATAATAACGAGTTAACTCGCCCAGCCCTAGTTTTTAAGCATGTTTGGGGCTCTATCAAAACACTTGGGGACAGCTTATAACCTACTTGCCAGAATTAAAAGTCTTTCTTTCTGTCTTTTGACGCTCGTGCAGTGACGTGTTGCAGTAGGTGACGCAGAGGGTAACTGCTCAGGCAGCATGCAGGAAAGTTTGCCTTATGGATAAGTGACGGAGTCCAGTGAAAAATCGATGGACCTCCCCAGAGGGAATCAGTTGGCTTGGACAGTCCTTGTTTGTTATTAGTTCTGGGTCAGAGCCAGTGGTGGACAGGCTTATTTCTGGACTCTGGATGTTGATGTGTGAGTCAGTCCATCACTTTGGTCCATAGTGAAATGTCTCAAGACCAACGTGAGTGTTTGTTATGTTTCCTATGAAATCTATTAGCATTTATTGTCCCAAAAAGATAGGTTTTGGTTCGAGTCTGACAAAGTTTTCCCACTTACAAAGAATGGAGAGGTCTGTAATTTTCATCGTAGGTACACTTCAACTGTGAGAGACAGAATCTATCTGATATAATAGAAAAACAGAACTTAATATTTGGTACAGAACCTTTGTTTCACAACTACAGAGGTCAGACGTTTTCTGTAGTTCTTGACCAGGTTTGCACACACTGCAGCAGGGATTATGTCCCACTCTTCCATACAGATCTTCTCCAAATCTTTCAGGTTTTGTGGGCCGTCGCTGGGCAACACAGAGTTTCAACTCCCTCCAAAGATTTTCTATTGGGTTCAGATCTGGAGACTGGCTAGGCCACTCCAGGACCTTGAAATGCCACTCCTCAGTTTCCCTGGCTGTGTGTTTCGGGTCATTGCCCTGCTGGAAGACCCAGCCAGGACCCAACTCTAATGCTGAGGGAAGCAGGTGGTTTCCCAAAATCTCGCGAAACATGGCCCCATCCATCCTCCCCTCAAGACGGTGCAGTCGTCCTGTCCCCTTTGCAGAAAAGCACCCCCAAAACATGATATTTCCACCGCCATGCTTCACGGTTGGGATGGTTTTCTTGGGATTGTACTCATCCTTCTTCTTCCTCCAAACACGGCGAGTGGAGTTTATACCAAAAAGTTCTGTTTTGGTCTCATCTGACCACATGACCTTCTCCCATGCCTCCTCTGGATCATCCAGATGGTCATAAGCAAACTTGAAACGGGCCTTAATCAATGACGGCGTAGTGTGTTACCAATGGTAACCTTTGAGGCTGTGGTCCCAGCTCTCTTCAGGTCATTGACCAGGCTGATCCCTCACCTTTCTCATGATCATTCATACTCCACGAGGTGAGATCTTGCATGGAGCCCCAGTCCAAGGGAGATAAACAGTCAACTTGAGTTTCTTCCTTTTTCTAATAATTGCGCCAACAGTTGTTGCCTTCTCACCAAGCTGCTTGGCTATTGTTCTGTAGCCCATTACAGCCTGGTGTAGGTCTACAATTTTCTCCCTGGTGTCCTTAGACAGCTCTTTGGTCTTGCCCATGTTGGAGAGGTTGGAGTCTGATTGATTGCGTGTGTGGAAATGTTAGGTATGCATCATGAGGTTACTACTCATACTCAAACTACCCAAGATGCAACATAACGTGATGTCGCCAATCGCCATTTCCTGTCAAAACGGCAGTTTCAAGCTAGCTATAACGAGGGTAGGTTCACTTCCTGTTTTCAAAACAAAAGCACCAATTGTATCGTAATGGCTTTCCCTATGATAAAAGGCAACGGGTATTTTATTTTGTGAAAATAACCGGAAGTGCGTTGCTCACTACGGCTAGTTTTAGTAGCACCGAATTCGTCGGAACAAAATTGTAAATAGCCGGTATTTTGTCAGGTTTTCAACACGTTGGGGATCTAAACGACTACTTTCTTGCCTGAAAATGTTTCAAATGTTGATAAAGTTTACCGAGTTTAGAGCTTAAAGGTGGGGTATGAGATGTTTTCTGGAGCATTTTTTGTCATATTGTCTGAAAACCTCCTCACGACCCCATTGCACCCACTAAAATAGAATGTTTGGAAAAAAATTAACATTTTAGTCCATTGTAGAGGGTGTAGCAAGAGGAAATGTCTGACCAATAGAAGTAACGATGAGAGTTACTTCTATTGGATTCTGACATGCCAATCAACCGTCAGCCCCCCTCCCCCCTGCGCGTTCACAGAGTCGTGACTCGTTCATGTGTTTTGAAGGCGTGGTTTCAAGGGGTGGGCTGAAGGGAGAGGCAAGGTTGTATATTTTCAAAAATATAGCTTGCAGGAACTGTTTTTCCAAGATCTCATCCCCCACCTTTAAAGGGGAACTCCGGGGCATTTGAAGCGCAATCCCATTGCTCGAGGTTGTCAAATACTGATAGTAGGACACAGACAGGTGCAAATCGGCGCTCCCTGTGCGGAGATTGCGCTGTTTGCGCAGCCTGTCATGCGAGGCTAATACGTGGTGGCTAAGGGGCAAGCGCTAACCCTTCCACATAAAACAACAACTTGCACACTGCAGAAACGTCACACCACTTTATAATCGCATACTTATATTCTGCAATAAAATACAAATGAATTATTCGATAATCATACAATGTACTTTTCTGGATTATTTTTTAGATTCTGTCTCTCACAGTTGAAGTGTACCTACGGTGAAAATTACAGACCTCTCCATTCTTTGTAAGTGGGAAAACTTCCAAAATCGGCGGTGTATCAAATACTTATTTTCCCCACTGTGTGTGTGGTGAGAAACTGGATTTAATTGATATTCTGGGCAGATTTTACCCCACAAACTCCTATCGGCTGGATGAAACATAAAAATATTTTATGATTCAGTTTGAAGAGCAGACGTCCTGATTCAACAAGGCGTTCAGTGATTTAAATGGTGCAATTAAACATTATAAAACGATCACCAGAAAGTGAGCTGATGCTTAACTTATTGCATTTAGTGTTTCATTGACATCCACAGGAACAGTGCACCACACTAATCTGTTGAATGTTATCAGTGCTGCTCACAAAGTTCTCAATGGAGATATCTGCACATTTCTTCCCACCCCAGTAAAGTCTGTCTTCTCCTAATCATTCATGTTCACTGTGAAATACAACTTCCTCAATGTGACATGTTATCTCTGCAGACAGATTAAACCTTATGTGTTAACGTCTCTTTATAGTGCTGAGATGAGTGTTTTCATATCACTAAATGCCAGAAGAGTGTTAAGCAATGTCTTTTTAAATGGATACTTTTACTATTCTATTAACTATTATTACTATACTATTAAAAAGTATCCACTTGAAGTGTATTTTATTTGTGTTAGTTCGTTTTTTTTTATTGTAGTTCTAAATTGGAAGATTATTGTGATCTTCAAATATTAAAATAAAATTATATTTTATTATTTTAATATTTTTCGTCGCTCAAAATATGCGTCACACTCGCCCCCAAAAACGCTGTGTATTTATCATTAATATAATACATCCATGATGGCATTTATCGAGACTTTCAACCCCAGGTAGGCCAAGTATGAAGAAATGTAAGAAAAGAAAAATATTGGTGAGAAGGAGACCTTCAACTCGGCGTGTTTTTAATTTTTTTTTTTTTTTAAGAGTTCAAAATGTGTTCATTACATAAATAAAATTTAATTTTCTCTGTAGCACTTCAAGGATTCTGTCTTCAATAACAATATCTTCATTTTCGATGTCAAAAAATGTTTGCGGCTCCCGGAGTTTTCTTTTCCGTGGAAACCGGGTCCAAATGGCTCTTTGAGTGTTAAAGGTTGCCGACCGCTGGTCTAGTTTATCAAGTCCAAACGAGCATGATACAATTTTCACAGCAGTATTTAAAATGTCTGCTTCAATTCACTTAAAACTTGGACGGAAAGTTTGCTTCTGTAAGGTGCATCAACTGGGAAAAAGACTTAAGAGACACCTTTATGTCCAACTTTTGGTTGGTAAATCAGACTCGTATTGTTTTCTCAAATTTCTCAAACATCAAAATACCACACTACTTTATCAAATGCAAGTGACATTTTTATTGCACATAAATAGTTTTCGGCCCTGAGATGGACCCTGAATTGGATTAAGCAAGTATAAAAAAAATGGATGCATGGATGGATAAATAGTATTTTTACTCGTTCATGAGTTCATGAGGTTAAAAAAACATGATTATATAAGCTGTGAAAAAAAGAACACAGGAGATAAGACACAGAAACACCTTCGTAAATGAACAACTGGAAAAGTAAAAAACAAAGCGTTATATAAGGCCCGAGCACAAAAACAGGATGTTTGGGACATGCAGTAAACGTATGGCTTTGTAATTATTTCCTCAGATAAGGCTGCAGAAAAACAAGAACATTCAGATGGTCCATGAGAGGCAGACCACGGGAGTAAATCATTGTCAACACAATCAGACAAAAACAATTTTGTCTTCGCCAAGAGAAGCAATGTAAGATGTTTTTCCTTCGTAGCGTTACAGATTCATTAACAGACGCATATGGAACAAGGTCAACGCAACCCAACATTTAGGGGAAAGTTCATGCTAACCCTTCTGTGCACTGAATTTAATCTGCGTATGAAGATCAGTATAAATTCTATGGATTTTACTTTCCACTACTAGTGCAATTAGTCAATAGTAGTAAGTGAAGCCTTTTTTAAAGAAAGTTTTTTACCAAGTGAAATTACTTTAATTATCAAAGTGGCAGCCAATAAGCTCAAATGGATTTAACTGTTTTATTGATAAGAAAATAGCTTCCTATAATCTTATTTAGCACAGGAAACACAGCTCAATCCTTTACCAAAGAAAAGAAAAGATAATTCCATCCAAATTCCATCCAAAGTAAGCAAAGTTTCATATTTTATTATATACCAATTTGACATGTAAGCCAAAACCTCTGTGCTAATAATGTGCTAAGATTATATCAGAAGTATCTATAATGCTTTTAGTGGAATTACTTTTCAGCAGCTGTAGTCAGACGAGGGTGACCAGATTCACCAGATGTGGGACAAAGACTCTGTTTGTGTGGGACAATGTGGGTAGTCTAAAATAACTAAAGAAACAAACATCTCTATTCTGCCCCTTATCCCCGGCAATAATCAATCCATAACAAAGAAGCACACACAACTCTGGTCAATCATCACTTTCTTAACACTTTTGCCCTGTTTGTCCTCTCTGACTTGTTGTTTTTACCACAGCAGAGCAAAGCTAAAGCACCAACAACAGCACCAACACAACCAAGAGCAGTCCACGGTTCTTCACTTGGTCTGGGTTAAAAATCCAAACTACTTGGGTAAGAATGGAGAACAATCACGATCAGGTCTAAAAGAGCTTACATACCTTCTTTTAAATCTTGGCTGTTACCTTCATGGAAGTCATTTTTACAATTCACACCAGTTCACCACCAATTCACTACCAGTCGAGGTTTTACCTCTTTGAGCGTAATTAAAGGTTGTTTTGACTTGCATGACCAACATCCTATGTTTTTTTTTTGTCTCCTTTTGTGCTTCAGATTTGTTCAATCAATCCACAATCGCCCACAGTGCTTTCGTTCTACCAGAAATGACTTTTCTCACTGATATCATAACAGTCCCCTTTTTGCTTGAGAGCTCAAATATCACAGCCATTCTGTACTGGATTTCAGCCTTGTCTTGTCTCCTGTTTAAACATTCTCAAGATTGTTGATCTTAAATCATTTAAGTCTCTTGTTGAGGAGGAAATCCCTCCTATTCTTTACTTCTGGGAGACTCTTTTATTTATATCAAGCCATGTTATTGATTCTCTAACAATCAATTTATTTCAGTTTAGTTTTCATAGTGTCCCCCGTATATATTTTGCTTCTCATTAGCTGATTGTTCTGTTTTACTTGTAAGTGTAACACACATTGGAGATAGCAGCAGTAATTACTACTGTGAGTCACCTTTATTTTGAGCACATGCTACCATTATCAGGTCACAAGTGAACTAGAAAAGTGTTGCATAAACATCTTCAGTTTTAAATTTCAATCTTGTCTCGTCATCGTATGTCATGCGTCATCACAACCAGAATCATGAATCATTTTTGAATACTTTTATTGTTGTCTCCCGTTTTAAGAGCTTCTGAGAGCTTACAACAAAACAGACCCAAGAGATACTTTTATGGTATAAAAATAAATTAAGGTAACAAACAACAAGAAACAGAGAAAAAACATTTTCCCCTTGTTTGAGGGAACTGAGCAAAACTGGACCCTTTATGTGCCATATTCTTCTCTACGCCAGTATGATGTTCATTTATAATAAGTTAAAATTAAAAAGACCTAAGACATAGAATTGGACAATACATTGCAAAAAAACAACAATGATAAAAGAAAACGATGTCGCTACAATTGCACATGGATGGTTGGAAATGAAATATTTCCTATTAAATTCAGCTGTCTACAACTGTGCCATCCGACTTCTGAAAATAAATCTAAAACCTTTAAAGTAAAGAATCATTTTTAAAGTATAGTAGTTGGAAAAAAATAATTACGAGGACCCGTTTTCTTTCATAACGGTTGAAAGGCTTCATCTTTAAGGATGGAAAACTTGGAAAAGTCAATACATTAAACAGTGATTCATATTCTGTCCGAGAATTTAAGCTTCTTGCCTCGCGGATTTTATATTTGTCATTCTAGGATTGCTGACATTCTACTCTGAGATTACAGGCGAGCTGTGTGACATGCTGAACAGGAATCACCGTCATGTCCCTTCGGAAAAGCTAAGTCGTGGCTCCTTCATCTTCACATCTGCTTCACCCTCTGCTCCAGGAGCTCCAGCTGCCGGGCCACCTCGTTGGGCAGGTCCTTGTTCACCTGCATGGTGAAATATCTCCTCACCTCCTCCACCTCCCTCTGCCAGAACTCCTGATCCAGGGAGAACAGCTCATCCAGGTCCACCTGATCCTTCAGGCCCTGGAGGTTCAGGGAGCTGGAGCAGGGCAGGTAGCCCACAACTGAGGGCATGGCTCCGGCCTCGCCGTTCACCCGCCTAAACATCCAGTCCAGAACGCGGATGTTGTCGCCAAAACCGGGCCAGAGGAAGCCAGCAGTGGGGCTCTTGCGGAACCAGTTGACGTGGAAGATCTTAGGCAGCTTGGCACCGGGACGGTCGGCCATACTCAGCCAATGAGAGAGATACTGTCCGAAGTTGTAGCCGAAGAAGGGCCGCATGGCGAAAGGATCATTCATGATTTCCTTTCCTGGATAAAACAAGCAAAGAGAGGCAGCCTGGGTTAGTTTGGTGTCAGTTAACAAAGACAAATGAAAATCCTCTTGCTCAGATACTGACCTCTGTGCTCAGCTGCAGCTGTGGCCTCCGACCTCATGGCTGCTCCAACAAACACTCCATGCTGCCAGCTGAATGCTTCATACACCAGAGGGACACCTGAAAGGGAGCGGAGGGATTAGTATAGTGTCTCCTAAGGTTCCTCTCTAATTTTACTGGGGCTTTAGCTTCCAAGCTTTCCGTTAGGTTTCCGCTCACCTTCTGGTCTGCGCCCTCCGAAGATGATGGCCTCAATGGGGACTCCCTCTGGAGATTCCCACTGTGGGTCGATGATGGGACACTGCCCGGCCGGCGTGCAGAAACGAGAGTTGGGATGAGCGCAGGGTTCCCCTACAAAGAGAGAGGGGGAAAAAAATCATTCAACCTTCCTGATATGCGTACTGATGACACTCTGAGGCTCGATGCTTACAGCAAACTTCACTCTGTTTATGTGGAATTTTAAAGAAACCCCCGAGCTTCTTACCGTCTTCTGAGCTCCAGGGCTTGTTCTTCCAGGATGTGATGGTAACTCCCTCGGGCAGGGCCTGGTCCATTCCCTCCCAGTACACACCGCCGTCGCTGGTCTCTGCAACATTGGTGAAGACGGTGTTCTTGATAATGGTCGCCATAGCGTTGGGGTTGGTTTTGACTGAGGTTCCAGGTGCAACCCCAAAGAAGCCATTCTCAGGGTTGATGGCGCGTAAGTTGCCTAAAAAAAAACAGGATAAACTATTGTCAGTTTGGATTATTGTTCGTATTTTTGCAGTTTTAATGTCGCTGAGGATCACTTGATCGCTCACCTTGACTGTCAAACTTCATCCAGGCGATGTCATCCCCTACACACTCAACCTTCCAGCCGGGCAGCGTGGGGCAGAGCATGGCCAGGTTTGTTTTCCCACAGGCGCTGGGAAAGGCTGCTGCCATGTACTTCTTCTCCCCAGCAGGGTTGGTGACGCCCAGGATCTGAACAGGAGGAAATGTTCCATTAGGTTTTTGTAATGAGCTTTGGATGAAGTGGAATAACTCCGCTGTCTGCTGACATTTTTCCTCTCCTTACCAGCATATGTTCGGCCAGCCAGCCTTCCTCCTTGGCGATGCGTGAGGCGATGCGCAGGGCGAAGCACTTCTTTCCGAGCAGGGAGTTTCCTCCATAACCGCTGCCGAATGAGACAATTTGTCTGCGGTCTGGGATGTGGGCGACTAGTGTCTGCTCTGGGTTGCAGGGCCAGTTATTTACCAGGGACTCTGAAAGAATAATGAGAGAATTGGTTCATTTGAAACAAAGTTCCACATTTCTAACAGTATGTAGCAGCAGCAGATCCTAGTTGTCTTCAGCTACTGAGTGAGAGTAAATAAAAAGCTTTTAGACGTACTTTTGAGTGGTAGGGGGCAGCCGACAGAGTGCAGACAGCGGACAAAGTCACCGTTTCCTAGGGCGGACAGCACAGCCGTCCCCATTCGGGTCATCACCCTCATGCTGGCCACCACATAGGGAGAGTCTGTGAGCTCCACTCCTATCTTGGACAGAGGGGAACCTACTGGACCCATGCTGTAGGGGATCACATACATGGTGCGACCTGAGAACAGGGACAGAAAGACATTTATCATTCAGTGAAGAAACAGTCAGGGGAAAAAGGACCTTTCTCCAGCTGTACTCTACTAAACTAAGTATTTAAACGTTACATCTTTCTTTTGTACACTGGAAAAAATAGTAAAAATAAGTTAAAAAAAAACAACAAATACAAGACGTTTTTGCTTGAAATAAGCAAAAAAAATCTGCCAATGGAACTAGTGAAAATCGGTTTGTCAAGATTTCTTGAAATAAAATGTGATATTTAGGACTTTTGAGATAAAAGTGATCTTGAAATTAGCTTAAAAACCTCTTCAAATGTAAAAAAAAAAAGCTTGTTTCATGTGAAATATGACTCAAAACAAGATGTTTTCAAGACTTTTTCACTTAACAAGATATTCAAGATGTATTGTAATAAAAACAAGTCCCTATATCTGGCTGAAATGGTACTTGTTAGGCAATTGTGTCTTATATCAAGTGTAATGAGATTCTCAATGAGACAAATATACTTGGTAAGATTTAGATTTTTTCCAGTGTAGTACCTTTCATACAGCCAGGGAATCGCTGGGCCATGGCTTTGTCGAACTCTTCCTGGGACATCCAGCGACCCAGCTGGCTGACTCCACCATCGAGCGGCGTGGGCACCGTGTCCCTCTGGTTTTGGGTAACAATAACAGTCTTACTCTCCACACGGGCCACATCCCTTGGGTCAGTTCTGGCTAACCAGCTGCAGGAAGACAAAGAAAAAAACGAAAAGTGAGATATTTGGGCTTCTTTCTGCTTCCAGTGAAATTCTAATTTAAAAACACAAAAAGAGCATTAAGGGATGAACAATCGAAATGAACGGTATGTTTCCTTTTTCAGCCGCCTGAGAGCTGCTGGTGAGCATTCCTGCTATGACTCTGCCAGCTGTTTTTTCCGGTTTGACAGTGTTTATACTGGTTCCCAGTTATGTTGTCTATTCAAACAGCTGATGACGACTGAGTGACGCAAGCTGTCACCAACAACAGCATTACAGCACAGAGTCTTGGCTTCAAAAACAACTGGAGCTACTGGTATCTGAAAACAGCCTGAGGCTATACCTTTAAACATTACTCCTGCTTAAACCAACCAACCTACCAGTTCTCATATTTGGTGAGCTTCTTGATCATCCCCTGCTCTTCCAGCTGGGTCAGGATGGCATTGTTCTCCTCGTCAGAGCCATCACAGATGTGGAGGGACTCAGGCTGGCACAAAGCCACATTGGTCTCCACAAACTCCTTGACAGCCGGGCTGAGGGCACTGACGTCGCCCTGCAGGATCCTGGGACTTCTGCGGTTCTGGGACTGGATCTGAGGAGGCATGGTGAAAGGGTCTGGAGAGACAGCGAGTCGATAGACTGAGCGAGAGAAAGTCTGGAGTAAAGATGTAGGTGAGAGTTGAAGGAAATGGGAGAATAGATTGAGAGGGGCGTTACAGAAGAGAAAAGGAGGACAGAAAAGTTAGCAAAGAAAAGTCATGGTAAGGAAGAGAGGAGGGGATGAATTAGGGCAAAAATAGAAGAGAAGCCAGGAAATGAGGGAGAGAAGAAGGGTAAATGGAAAAATATAGATGAATTAGCTTTGCACATACATCTACAGAAAGCATCACATTTGTTCAATCCGCTGTTTAGGATTTCTTTTTTACTAATTTTGCAGCAGATTTTACAAAATTCAAACAACTGTTGCCTGACGCAGGTCAGACAGACTAAGTGATGTAACATCATCTCTGCATAAATCCCACTTTCTATCTTTCCGAGCATCACACACACACAGGAGTATCTGGAGAAGAAGAACGAGAACCACAGAAAAGAGAGGCCATCGGTTTACCTTCAGTACTTTGTTTGCTGCAAAGAGCCGTTAGCTTGTCGTCATCGGCTGAGGTATCTGTGTTGCAGAGAGAGATGAAAACTCTTGATCTGTTGTACCTGCTGTGGAGGTTTGCTCCTTTTATACCCTGGGATGTCCCTTTGGGGGAGGGAGGGGGAGGAGGAGGGATAGGGTGTGTGTGCGCACAATCCTGTCGTTTCCAGGAGATATGAAAAAGACAGGGTGTTACAGACTTTGGGTTAATCAATAATCAGCAGCAGGACACAATCCTGCCTTCATGCAACCGGTTCTCTCTGCTGCTGACTGAGTGCTGATAGCTGGCATCGATCCCAGAGACGGGCAGCTTCAGTCTTTCTCTGTAACACATATTCCTGAAAGGAAAGGCCAGGGTCAATGTATGCATTTATAATTAAAATTCAGTAACATGGAAAAAAATTACCAAAAAAGTTGCTGGAAAACTTGTGCCATTCATTGCTTTGTGGTGTAAAATATAAGCACATTTTCATGATTTTTACTCAACGTTTTTCCCCAGAAATCCTCCCCCCCCCGCAGTGTCTTTTTCTGTTCATTTTTATTCAGATAACTGGAAATTCGATTTAAGATGAAGAAGAAATCCGCTATCATTAACCTCCCCGACCCCTCTGAGGAGTTGCGAAAGGTTGAGCTTTGGCCTCCATCATTGAGTGATGTAAGTCCAGGGTTCACCATCGTCAGGCTGCGGTGTGACGTGGGCAACACTTTGGCTGGCCTCCTTTGTATTGGCTGACAGCCGGGGGCTTGCCCCGGTCTGGTCAAAGGTCAGCCAGGGAAAGGGGTGCGTGTGCGCGCCTGCGTGTACTCCTGTGCATGTAGTCTTTTCTGGTAAAGTCCTGAATCTTGCAGTTGATTTTTAAGTTGGAGGTAAGTTCTAAATATTAGTTGTTGCTGAGGTAAAAGTGGCAGTAACAGCCGTCTTCTTACCACTTTTAATTAATAATCAGCGGATTAAAATGGCAGAGGAACCCAGGTGCAGAGTGTTTGATGATGCGTGGATGCAAATGCTGTCAGTGGAGTGGCTGTTTTACAAGCTGCAGCTTTTCAGTTCATCATTCCTATTCTCTCTGTCTTCACATTTTTATTGTGTTTGTTTCCAGAAACACTATCATATCTTTAAAAATGACCAAAGTGCTTTATTCAGTCTTAATGGGTGATATGCTGCTGTGTGTTTAAAACAGATTCAATAAGTGAAAATTGTGGCAAAACATTTTAATAGGGCTGGACGAGTTAACTCGTCATTATCGCGTTAACTCTTTAATTATTTAACGCCGATAAATATTTTATCGCGCATTAACGCAGGTTTTCTTTTTTTTTTTTGAAAATAATAATTTTGGGCTTTTTGCCTTTAATGGATAGGAAAGTTCAGAGAGACAGGAAGCAGAGAGAGGGGGAGCGACGTGCAGCAAAGGGCCATCCGATACGGGACTCGAACCGGGGCCAGCTGCAGTTAGGACTATAGCCTCTCGTACATGTTGCACCTGCTCAACCCACTACGCCACGGAGCACCCCTGTTTTATTCATTTTATTTTATTTTGTAAAAGTCTGTTGCTCACAGGCTTTTATTTTGTTAAAGTCTGTTGCTGTCTGCTGCGGAACTGGAAAAGAAAGTAATCGGCGGATCCACCAAACATGGAGAAGGGTACGGAACTTTTACTCGGCCATTTTCATGTTAAAGTTCTTCCAGACGGCGGAGTCGACAGAACCAAAGTCATCTGTAAACTCTGCCAAGTTGAATTGTCTTCTCAGCGTAGTAGTTCCAGTCTAAAATATCACTTAAAGGCAAAACACACAACTGATAGCAGCAAGTCATTCAAGGAAACAGACAGTGGAGCGAGGCTTCTACATAAAAACTACAGAAAGATGCTGATGTTAAAAGTGTGTTTGCACAACAAATGTTATGGCACTTTCATTCATATGGCAGCACATTTCAAATAAAACTAAATGCTAAAAGCTATACACTACTTTTGGATTCATTTTTGGATTTTGCGTACAAATGCGATTAATCGTGATTAATCAGGGAAATCATGTGATTAATTAGATTAAAAATTTTAATCATTGCCCAGCCTACATTTTAATCAAGATGTACAGAAACGCATGTTGAACATGTGACATTTACTAGACATTTAGTTGCACGGCTGAAATAATGATTGACACATTATTTCACTGAAACCCTGGGGAAGATGATATATTTCTTAAATTCTCATATACTTACTTAACCTACATATTGATAGAACTTTGTTGAGTGATTCCAGCCCAGTCTAATACTCACGGAACAGAAAAACTATGTCTTTGTGCTGATGAAGATGAAATCCGTATTCCCTTCGTGCCATACAGTACGACTCTCAGTTGGTTATCTGCTTCTTGTCTCTGTTATGTTTTGTGTCTTTAGCTGAGGAGGCAGAACTTGGCAGCCAGCAACCCTACAGGGTCATTTTTAATGCAAGCCATGGGGATTTTCCTAACCGTAACCACCTCATTTGTAATGACTAATCATAACCATGTAGTGACAAAATAGCAAATGAAAGCAAAAACAGATTTCTATGAAAAGTTACTTTTTTAGTGCTCAAAAAACTAATCAAAATTGACTTCCCTGTCAGGTGTGTAGCAGCATTGACTTCCAAATGTGGACTTTTTCGCCCGTTGAATGAGACACAACAGTCAAACCCACCAATTTCTGATTAAATTGAGGTTTTTGTTGTGTTTAGTTGCATAAAAACAGCAAAAATCATGTCTATGACCTCGACTCAATGGATTACGTTTTCACATTTCACATTTCGCCGTGCGTCTTGGTTGGAAAACTAACACGATAAACATTTTATTTAATGAATTTTGTTTCCAATACTACGGTCTGAAGATCTGAAAAGTTTATTTAGAGTTATCTGTACGCAGCATTGTGCATCCGGCTTGTACTGGTTTGTTCTGTCCCACAAACCCATGACCATAAGTGTATCTGTGATTTCATTCAAATACCACATTTATTCAAAAAGCGGAAGCTTCTACAGGGTAGTATTCCTTTAACTAGTCTCTTTTAGTTAGTAACGAGGGGGGGTCTAGCAGCTGCTCTTGCAGAAACGGGGTGTCACTTTTGGACCAGATGTTGTCTCTTTATTCCTTTTTCTTTAATCGGTTCTTCTTATTTTCCTGCAGTGGTCCCGGTTGGCGGTTCTGTGCAGGCAGATGTGACCCTGCAGCAGTCAGCAGAACTTTGCAGGGCGGTGAGACTGAACACTGCACAAGAAGATTAATAGGTGAGACACTCAAAGTTGCACCCGCTGTTGAAGTGTTTTATGAACCGTATTCTCAGCTGTAATAAACTTTCAGTGGCTGTAAAACTACCAGAGAAGACAACCTGGGGGATCTTTAACCTGCCCGCTAAACTCCATGACACTCATGTCTGCTATCATTTATCCTATTTGAATATGACTGCAATGCTACAGAATGTGACATAATGTAAATGCCTAATAGGAGCGAAGTGTTTGTTTAAATGTATTAGACTGGTAAAACTGTCCAGGGTATAACCTCATCCAGTGCATTCTGGGATAGTCTTCAGCTTTCCAACAAGTGTGACAAGAGTCTGAACTTAGGATCAACTCAGTGGTTTTTGTTCATGCTCTTTTGACCCAGCTCTGTGGTCTCTGTTAAGCTGAGCTCGCTCACACGTCATCTGACATGTTCCTCAGTGGGATTACGTCACAGTTTGCAGGCTGTTTTTACTCGCTTGGGAAATGCTCGCTGTTCATCTGCAGCCTGGAAAAATATGCAGAATCTGAAACTCTCCTCATTTTAACCCTCAGGCAATGTGGGCCTTCAGCCCCATGTTTTCCACAGCTGCTCCAGCTATGGGCCGCTTGTTTCAATTTACTCACTTTGTCTCGAATGCAACCATATTTCCTCAGATAAAAACCACACTGCAAAAAGCCAGCTTTCAAAAACGAGAAAAAAAAAGTACAAAAATTAGGTGTATTTTGCTTAAAAATAGCAAAATTATCTGCCAATGGAACAAGAAAATGTGGCTTGTCAAGATTTTTCAAAACAAGTAAAAATATCTTATATCAATTAACCCACAAATACCTTAGAATTAGTGTATTTTAACTAATAACAAGTAAATTTTTCTTGATTCTAATTAAATACATGTTGTCTATTTTCTCAATATATTGAAAAATATTTTTGAATTAAGTAAATGCTAGAAGCCATTATCTTGACATAGTGGTATGCACTAGGCCTTATATTTTTTTAAACCAGCTTGGAAACTGTTGATATTCTAGCTTCAAGCATGTACTTACTCAAAACAGGTCATAAAATCTCAGTAACAAGCTGGAATATCTTATTTAGATAATTAAGGAGAGAAAAACTTAAAGGATAAGACCGGTTTTTTGACATTGGGCCCTTGATTTCACATTATAACATGATGTTCTACTCACCCCTGCTTGTTGTTGAACATTTGGAGCTGTTCCGAAGATATTCGCGAGGCGTCTGGCTGCTCTCTTGAGATTTTTGGCCATGAAACGGTTTCCTATGGGCAACGTTATACAGGCACAAACTATGCTGTTTATAATTTATTAATTACTCTACACTAGCACTGATAACGTGGAGGTGCGTCGCTTACTTAAAAAAATCCGGGTTATTGTAATTTTGATTTTTTTTGTCGTAAAGTGGGTGTTACTGACGTCATCGTCGTGCTACTGCCACAGACAGCCCACAGACCTGCTGCCTATTTATTCATTCGGCTAAAATTCAAAATTAGTAACCCGGATTTTTTTAAGTAAGCGACGCACCTCCACGTTATCAGTGCTAGTGTAGAGTAATTAATAAATTATAAACAGCATAGTTTGTGCCTGTATAAGCTTGCCCATAGGAAACCGTTTCATGGCCGAATATCTCAAGAGAGCAGCCAGACGCCTCGCGAATATCTTCGGAACAGCTCCAAATGTTCAACAACAAGCAGGGGTGAGTAGAACATCATGTTATAATGTGAAATCAAGGGCCCAATGTCAAAAAACCGGTCTTATCCTTTAAAACAAGTGAAACAGTCTAACATAAAAACTGCTTACTGAGAAGAACTATCTTATCAGACAAAAAATAAGCATATATCCCTTTGATCTAAGATATTTCTTTATACTTAGATTTCACTTTTTGCAGTGCAGGATTGAATTAAAAGACGGGTCTCTTATAATCGGGTATAACAGCTGGTTTAGGCTTCAGTCCCCTCTGTAGCTCTTCTGGATACATGCCTTAAATCCAAATATTCTTGTTTTGTGACTAGGGCTGGGCAACGATTAAAAATTCTAATCTAATTAATCACATGATTTCCCTGATTAATCGTGATTAATCGCATTTGTACGCAAAATCCAAAAATGAATTCAAAAGTAAGGTCAGGATTAGACATAAAAAAAATCATGGCTATGGTTAGATATCAATAAACACACGTTTAGGTTTAGGAATAAAAAAAAGGGTTTAAAAACATGGATGGACTTATAATTTATTAGATACACAGGGTAAAAGGGTGGCATCATGTTGTGTGAATTCAAAATTGTACAAAACAAGAAGCGAAGTAAAAAAGGTACCATCTCTGCACCTTTGTTGTGACAATATAATGTGAACAAATGTACAAAGTACACATTTTCTTGTTAGACAGGGGCTGCTGCAGCTCCGAGGCTGGGTCTGTGCTTGGACTCAGTGATGCAATCATTAAATAAATGAGAGAATGTTTAAAAAAAATATTGTGTATGACGTCATTTTGACATCTTGAATTTCTTTTTTAGTAGTTGAACGCATGAAATATGAGCTGCAGTAAGTGGATGTCTGACTACAAAGAGTTGGTTTCTTCATCTGAGTTGCACAGACAGCAAAGTCAGAAAGATGATGTCATAATGACTTAAAAACACTTTGTTAAACAACGCCTGCCCTCAGAAACAAACAGGCCGTGCTGGTGGTTGCAAAACAAAGTTGTTTCATCCTTTTTACTGATGTTTCATCACAACAATCACATATAAACTGAAAATACATGCGTAGCTTAGAACAGTGTTTCCTAACCGGGGGTACACGTACCCATAGTGGTACGCGGAGGTACTGCAGGGGGTACGAGGAGTTTTTTTAATTTTTTTTTAATTTATTTATTAAGGCATCACACTTTTTTGGAGGACTGTTTATGAAGGAGACTCCAGTTTTGTGATGAATGTTACATGAGTTAGGCCTGTTCATGTATTCTTAAAAAAAGAGAAATGTTACTTGTTTAAGTTAGATAACAAAGGAAGATTATTTTGATTTAGTATTTATACTATTTTGGTTCATTATTTATATTTCAAGAAAAAATAATTTATTCTTATGTTGAATTCAACTGAGGTTAAAAAAAAAGAGAGAGAGAAAGCCTGAGAATTTTGTGTTCAAGTTAATGATATTAAATAAAATGATTTTCATGTAATAACCACTGTGTTGCTCTACTTTTGGAGAATCATCGCACGCGTTGTATGTGTGAGGGGGTACTCGTGGTGTGACAAGCAGGCTCAGGGGGTACTCAGGCCAAAAAAGTTTGGGAACTACTGGCTTAGAAGACAGACACACAGCTCACACAGTAACATTATCAGTTGCTGAGCACGTTGTATCGATGCAAGTTGTTCAGTCAGCGTTCTGTCTATCTGTGTTTTTGCTCCAGAAAGTTCTCAAATAGACCGAACTGCTCCGGGACACGACGACCATACATGCACACTCTCACACGCACACCAAAAGCTGGTCTGGACCAGGTCATCTGCAGCTCAAAGCGTTCCTATCAGTCTTCATTAGTAACCCGATACTGTCATCTAAATGAATATTCAGTTTAACATATGAGACGTTATTTATAGGACATGTTTGATGTTTGGGACTCCTGTTTCTCATGCGTTTGACATTTGTGGAAGCCAGCGGTGAACTGTGTTAATATTAGTGCCCGGATCAGAACCATTAAGGGCAGTTATTTGCTGGAAACTGAGAGTGGCTTTGCCTTAATGGCAGCATTAACCTCCCTAAGTCATGCTGTGAACATGTGTTGGTGAGGCGCAGAAACCTCAGCAGGATCCCGCCGCCTGCAGCTCGTCTCGGCTCGCTTTAACAGCTTTTTGTTTGCACAAGTTGATTGAATCTGTTTAATTTGTGCCACCGCTGATCATATCTGCTGAATCAGCAACAATCACATCTCGGATCCCTTCTTCAGCTTCAAAGCATCCCGACTCCCAGGCGCAAAAACGTTTCAGCTTTGTCAAATTTTCAGTTACAAATGACATGTTTCACCACCTCACAAAGGAAACAGAAATATGTGAATGAGAGCAGCTTTATCAGTAATTCACCTGTGTTTTATATCAACTGAGACTTTACTGTTGATTTTGGATTGCTTGGATAAATGCAGGAGTGACTCAAACCCCAACCGAATTATCTCAGAGAGTTAGCCCAGTCTTTGAAAAGCTTTGTTTTGTACGGTTTCAGTTGGACTAACCAGGTTCCACGGATTTTAAAAGTCTGCTTTTGATCGGACGGACTGAGACGATGATTTTTCTTTTATTTTGTAAAAGTCTGTTGCTCACAGGCTTTTATTTTGTAAAAGTCTGTTGCTGTCTGCTGCGGAACCGGAAAAGAAAGTAATCGGCGGATCCACCAAACATGGAGAAGGGTACGGAACTTTTACTCTGCCATTTTCATTTTAAAGTTCTTCCAGACGGCGGAGTCGACAGAACCAAAGTCACCTGTAAACTCTGCCAAGTTGAATTGTCTTCTCAGCGTAGTAGTTCCAGTCTAAAATATCACTTAAAGGCAAAACACACAACTGATAGCAGCAAGTCATTCAAGGAAACAGACAGTGGAGCGAGGCTTCTACATAAAAACTACAGAAAGATGCTGATGTTAAAAGTGTGTTTGCACAACAAATATTATGGCACGTTCATTCATATGGCAGCACATTTAAAATAAAACTAAATGCTAAAAGCTATACACTACTTCTGAATTCATTTTAGGATTCTGCGTACAAATGCGATTAATCGTGATTAATCAGGGAAATCATGTGATTAATTAGATTAAAAATTTTAATCATTGCCCAGCCCTACTTCTTATGTCTAAGAACTGGAAAGAGAGGTATTCTTCTTATTTAAGAGAACCGAATCACCCACATGAACTACCAAATGTTAGCATTTTAATCCTGTGACAGACCTGCCTGCCTGTACTTGACAACATTTTTCCGAAGTGCTGCCTGCTGTTGTAATTAATCTATTTCTTCAATGGATGGATGGATGGATCATGAACTGCTATACAATCAAAGTATACCCGGTAACTGTCCGGCGACCTGTTGGGGGGTTTTACTGCCCCTGTTGCCCAGTGACAGCTGGCAGAGACTCCAGCTCCCCAATGACCAAGCACAGGATAAAGTGCAAATAAAAAGGAATTTATGGGTAATCAAAGCAATTTGATCATCGTTTCCTAAAGAGATAAATAGAGGATTTAAAAAAAACTGTATTAACTGTGAAGTCAGCAATTTATGTCAAGATTTAACAGGTTTTTCTGTTAGGATGAAACAAAACAATGGTTAAAAAATAGCTTTTTTCTCAGGTGGACATAGGAGCCCGAAAGGCCTCCTAGGTTTATTCCTTCACGGCTGGCGTCCACCAGGGTGTCCTCCAGTTACCCCAACAACCCCCGACTACCTGATCACAGCTCCTGGAACCCGCACGTCCATGCGGATTCCAGGTCCCCATCCTCCTCCAGTAGGTGAGAAAAACTCTCCCTCCTCAGGTGTGAGTTGAAGACCTCACGGACAGACATTCTCAGTTCACCCTCACTGCCCATTTGGGCTTTCCAGGTCCGGCAGTCATCGGATCCAACTCACCACCAGGTGGTGATCAGTTGACAGATCTGCCCCTCTCTTCAGCTGAGTTTCCAAGACACATGGCCGCATGTCTAACAATATGAAACACAAATCAGTTCTTCACCTTTGGCTTAAGTTGGTTACAAGTCCAAAAACCAAACACATGGACATTGAAGTCCCCCAGAATAAGAATATAATCCCAGGTGGCACCTCCTCCACGACGCCACCAAGAGACTCCAGGAAGGCTGGGTAACGTGGGCTGCTGTTTGGTGTATGCGCACAAACAACAGTCAGAACCGTCCCTGCTGCCACCTGCAGCTGCGGCACGGACCCTCTCCAACACTAAGGTGCTCTGCTGGGGGCTTTTTAATTAACATTAATCCTGTGACGATCCGTGTATTTTTGTGTGTTTTTTCTGGTTCGTCTGTTTAGTTTTCTTATTAGTCTAGCCTTCCCATTTCCTCACCTTTCCTCAGTTCCACTCCCTTCACCTGTATCAATCATCCTCAGCTGTACCCACTCACTAATCACTCTCCCCACAGTATTTAGGCTGTGTTCGAAACTGCATACTTCTCCTACTACTCCTACTAACTTTTCGAGTTAGTTTGAGTAAGCGAGAAGTTCCCGGATGCTTGCTAGATTCTCCGAAATGTTGGGTATGCATCATGAGGTTACTACTCATACTCAAACTACCCAAAATGCAACATAACGTGACGTCGCCGATCGTCATTTCCTGTCAAAACGGCAGTTTCAAGCTAGCTACAACGAGGGTAGGTTCACTTCCTGTTTTCAAAACAAAAGCACCAATTGTATCGTAATGGCTTTCCCTATGATAAAAGGCAACGGGTATTTTATTTTGTGAAAATAACTGGAAGTGCGTTGCTCACTGCGGCTAGCTTTAGTAGCGCCGAATTCGTGGGAACAAAATTGTAAATAGCCAGTATTTTGTCAGGTTTTCAACACATTGGGGATCTAAACGACTACTTTCTCGCCTGAAAATGTTTCAAATGTTGCTAAAGTTTACAGAGTTTAGAGCTTAAGTGAAATCAGCTTCAGGCCGGCTGATTTCGGCTCGGGCAGGAGCGAAATGCATTGTGGGTAAACCCTCTGCATACTGTCTGATTGATGAGTATGCAGAATGGAAGTATGCAGTTTGCAAGTATGTAGTATGCGGTTTCGAACACAGCCTTGGTCTCATAGTTCCTTTCAGTCTTTAGCCGCATTCCCACTGTAGGAACCTTTGGCAGTTCCTATAACTTTTTAATCCACGGGGCCGTTTTTTCCCCGCAATCGCACATACAGGAACTCTGGACCACGGCCCTCAGTTCCTATAACCATGTTAGCTCCTTCTCCGAGGCTGGGTCTTTTCTGGGTTCTATAGGAACACATCTGACGCAGGTGTTTGGCGGTTGGTAGCGGTTGGTAACTACTGCTGCAGCTACGATAAAATGGACTGACGAAGAAATCAAAGCTCTTCAAGCCATATACCTCAAAAAAAAAAAAAACATTTAAAAAGTTTTTGCTAGGATGAGCTGCCAACTTGAGAAAGCGAGGATTTTTCACACCGCGAAGCAGTGCAGGGAGGAAGGAAAAAAACTCAAGCAGGACTACAAAAAAGTCAGATCCTCCGTCATACTACCCAGGATTTTTCCTGTCATTATTCCCATGATTTTTTCCCCCCCGACAGGCTTGGTCCTGCTTCCAATTTTTTGTTTCTTCTTCAGGTGTTGTTGTTTTTCTAGTTTAGTTTTGTGGTTCTCCAGCAGTGGCTGTCATTTTTCATTTATATTTATAATAAACCCTTTAAGTTTACTCCTGGCTCCTGTCCCGTGTCTGCATCTGCGTCTTCCTCCTTCGTCTCCATTGCCAAACCGTGACAAATCCAGTATTCTTTACACTGATTTTCTTAAAGTGTTTGGTGCTGGAAAACAAAATTAATCAGTTAGACAGATGTCATTCTGGAGAACAATAAATGTGTGTATGGTGGCACATCAAATCTGTTCCAGCACCTTTAACGATGGATGAAAGTTTTGGATTTATTGTCTGATTATGATTGACATAGAATGAGGTGATATTGGACGATGGACTCAATGTGGAAAGGACTGAGTCTTCTTTTTACACTAATTAAGCAAGAAAGTTGCTTTGTTACAGGTTTCATGTGCTCTAGCTTATCTAGAGATAATTTAATATGTCACTCGTTTATAGTCAAAGGAATAAAGAGCAGTTATCAGTGAAGAGAGAATGTTCAGATAACAGAGGAAAGGTATATGAGATACGGACTGATAATCAGCCGAAAACGTCTGTGACTGAGAGATCATTAAACTGCCTCAAGTGTTTGTACAATGAAGCATTACTGCGGGATGAGCACACACTGAGTAAGGTCCATCATTTAAACACTGCGAAGCTGAGATGGATTGCACAAATTTGTCATTTAATCTTTTACCCAGCCGTCCGAGACTCAAAGATATTCACTTGTTTATGGCTAAAACTGCTGACACACATTCAAATTTATCATTGTACTGAAGCAGTAAGGGTTGACTTCGTTTTTAAATTAAAAAAAAAAGTTAATTTAAAGTTAATTAATACTAGATTTGGGGTGGTCCGTGGCCCCATGTACAGAGGCTATAGTCCTCGTGCAGCTGGCCCCGGTTCGAATCCCGCATCAGATGGTCGTTTGCTGCGTGTTATTCCCCCTCTCTCTGGCCTCTGCTTCCTGTCTCTCTTCACTGTCCTATATTATAAAGGCATAAATAAATTAATACTTGATTTTAACCCTGTATGATTAAACGTATTACTCAGCTAATTTATCTTCCTTCTCTTTAGAATCCCTTCATGTGCAGCTGAGTTTCTCCCAACAGCAGAACTGGCCATTTCTGTTGTTTTTCTTTGACAAAACCTTGGATATTAACAGTTTTGAGGAAAACAGAAGAGTATTTAGGAGATTACTAGCTCCTAGAGTGGGTATTTAAAAGAAAAAATACATAAATAAAGCTTTGTGTTTCCCCAGGCCACCCGTCTGCTCGACAGTGAGCATTAAACTGGACTCCACTTCCACTTCTGTCCGTTAATACTGTCATATCAATATCAATGCGTCCAATGTAAACTGTGCAGACCGAGCAGTCCCCTGCTTCCGAGCAGCAAACACCGTAACAGGTGCGGCTATCGCTAGGTGGCTTGACGCATTGACATCAAGGGAGGCAAAAATAGCGCCAAGCGATGTGAGGTCTGACTTTTTCATCGAGAACGATTTTGTGATGCAAATGTATTACTCTTTTGAACGCATATTGTTTAAAGAAGCAATACACTTTAATTTTCTAGCCCCAGCCAACTAGCCAGACTACCTTCGTGGACGCCAAAACTCAGCTGGAACTCGGCTCACAGGACGCAGCGGGGGGGGTAAGAAAATGTTCATAAATTATATTGCTAATATGGGATGTCATACAGCTTCATGTCAAAAGAGGCGAACTATCCCTTTAAAGGAGAACTCTGGGGCATTTGAAGCGCATTTCCATTGCTAGAGGTTGTCAAATACTGATAGTAGGACACAGACAGGTGCAAATCTGCGCTCCCTGTGTGGAGATCGCGCTAAACCTTCCACGTAAAACAACAACTTGCACACTGCAGAAACGTCACACCACTTTATAAACCATCCGACAATAAAGTCACAAGCCTTACCATCAAAACCATATGCATGGTTCAAGTATTTAAAACATTACAACAATACATGCCCAGTAATATTGTTGTAATGTTTTAAACACTTGAACGCAGTTTTTCTAGAGAAGATAATTGCTTCGTATTTGGGATTATCGTCCATCGACTCTTTTGGGCTTTCACATGCGCGAGCGTACAACCAGCCGGTGAGTTACATGCTGTTTATAAAGTTGTTTTGTAACGTCCCCATGCCAGTAATGTGAGAACCATGCATATGGTTTTGATGGTAAGGCTTGTGACTTTATTGTCGGATGGTTTATAAAGTGGTGTGACGTTTCTGCAGTGTGCAAGTTGTTGTTTTAAGTGGAAGGGTTAGCGCTTGCCCCTTAGCCACCACGTATTAGCCTCGCATGGCTGCGCAAACAGCGCGATCTCCACACAGGGAGCGCAGATTTGCACCTGTCTGTGTCCTACTATCAGTATTTGACAACCTCTAGCAATGGAAATGCGCTTCAAATGCCCCGGAGTTCCCCTTTAAAGCTGCAGTCGGCAGGTTTTCAAAATTGTAAGTCTAAAGTCGGAAAATTCGAACTGATACAACTTTCAGGTCCCTCCCCCAACCTCTAACAAGCTCCGAATCGCCCCCCAAACCCCTCCCCCTCTGTGGACGAGGTTGTGCACGTGAGTTCACACCAGTGTGAGCGCACACAAGCTGGGGCAGACTCACGCTCAGCAGCGTGTGCACAAGCTGTGATTGACAGGTAGGATTCCTCCACCCTAACGTGATTGGTTAAAAAGAGCCGGGAGCGCTCGGTTTTTGCAAGCATGATTACAGGCTTCAGAGGGAGCTACAGAATTCATTATTTTTCCTAAACAGCCTATTTAATATTCTACTTCCAGAATCCCATGACAGTTCAAGCTAATATGACTAAAAAAAAGTTGCCGACCGCAGCTTTAAGGTAAATGGTTGCAAACTCCACTTCGGAACAAAGTGGAGCTTCAAAACCGATGAAAAGATTTAAAAACTCCTAAATGTCTCATTTTGAATTAACCTCTGAACCTAGTTCAGATCCTGTAGCATCCCCCAACTTGAGGTGATTTTGAGGTGAAATTCTCTCGTGTTACTTTAACTGTTACTTTGTCCCATTAACCCCCCCCCCCACACACCTTACTCCCGCAGGTAGATGAGCGAACTGTACCTCTTTTACCTCTCTTTGTGCGTCATCTTTTCCTCTTTCTCTTAATAAAGCTTTTTCACCACCTTTTTGTTTTGTTTCTATGGTCCAGCACTACATCTCGTGTTTGTGTTGGTTAGGATGTTTTCAGGTTGAACCTTTCTTCAGGTGCTGTGTGAAGACTGGACCTCATCTCAGTTTATTGTCCGTCCAAACATACCAATCGGTCGTGTTAAAACCGCTTAGTTGCCTGGTTAGTCTGTAAAATAGGTTTCGATCAAATGGAGCAGAATTTAATTTCTATTTGGACCATAAAAGGAATGACACACTGTTTAGATAAGTTGTGTTCTTTTCAGGTTGGATCTCCCAAAGATTAGTGGGTTACTTCAATTTATTACCTCAACAAAAAGACCCATCTGTCATGTCAAAACCGTTTAGTTGCTAGTTTGTCCGTTAAATCGGTGTCGATCAATTGGAGCAGAATTTCATTTCCATTTGGACCATCAAAAGGTATGACACACTATTGCCTCTGTCTCCTCTTGGCCACCGAGCCCTTTTCTCCTCTTGGCCATGGGCCATTCTCTCCCCTTTTGGCCGCAGTGCCCTTGTCTCTTTGTCTTCCTACTCCCAAAGCTGATGTCCATAGTCCCGTGACTTATTATATTACACACGTGACGGTCTGTAAGCTGCGCTCCAAACTGTAAAAGTTACTCAGCTTGTGAGAAGCTTGCATTTGACAGTTGTCCAGTTGGCGTGTAATAGGTTTCAGAGCTATGGATGGATGGTTTAGTGTTGTAAGTAAGTTGTTCTTCCCATTTCTTTACTTCAAATTTCTTTCACTAGGCCTTTTTAAGGGGAAAGTGCCTTGTTTGAGCAACTGTCCCAAAATGTGAGGGATTGTTGTCGGATGGAACAATATCAAAGTTAACAAGAGGACTGGGATTTAAGTGCTGACTGAGTGGATTTTGGTGTTTGTAATAGGTTAATGATGAATTTAGGTACTAAAATGTCTAAAGACAACGGTGTTGTAAACTTTAGCTTCATGAAAACTGATGCAATAGGAAGCTGTACGGATCTTTAACTCACCTACAGCCCTATAAGACAATGCAACTGTGTCGTCTTTAAAACTTCTCTTCATTAAAAACTAGGAAGCTGTACTGATCTACATCCCAACAAGACAACGCAAGTGTGTCGTATTTAAAACTTATCTATTTTACACTGAAATCCGTGGGTAAAACTTTTTGGTTGGGCCATCAGAAATCGGAATAATCGGGGTCTGTGAACAGGCCGTCACTCCCCTCTCTGAAACCACTTCTTGGTAAACTTTCGATGGGCGGTCCCCACACTAAAGCAAGAGCTTTAAAAACTCACCACAGCACACTGAAAGTATCGGAACTGCACGGATAGAGCCTTTGTGTCTCTTGGTGGAAGTTTTTCTAAGTTTCTTTGCTAAAATCAATCAAATCTGCTGGTGAGCAATAGCCTGGCTGACGCGTCCACATCTCGATGAGATGGTGGTCTGGGAACTAGGTGTGCATTTTCTCGTATTTGAGGCGTGGTTTATGAATGCCTAGAGCCGTTTATTGGGTGCTACGAATGTCTATTAAATGGCGTCTGGTTCTTCCCATGCTGCTTTGTGCGCGATTCATAGCCAATTGTTTAACTTATACCAGATGACGTATGTAGAGTGACAGAAATTCGACGAGGAAGAAGGCAATAAAATCTTTCAACGCCAAACGTTGCTCTTTTTTAGTAAACTTGCGTTCTAAGCTACTTAAAACACTTTCTAAGGCTGCATTGAACGGTAACGTTGTGTCCGCTGCCATGTTGGATTAACACTCTACAAGCTTCGGTGTCGCACATAGACGTCGTCATCGTCTTGCTGCCCCCCCCCCCAATCTGTGATTGGTTCCCTAACTCAAGCAAAAATAAGGGCGGTGGTTTCCAGGCTGCCTTTGCAGTGTGAATGAAATCACGCGCAAAGCAGCATGGGAATTCCCAGGCTAGGTGAGCAAATGACCGAAACCCAGCCGTGGGTAAAACTTGTTGTCTTGAAGGGAGCAGGTCGTTTAGGCCATTGGCGTTTAGGCCGCAGTCGTTTAGGCCAACATAGGAGTTGTTTAGGGCAGGCTACCTGGAGCTGAAATCTTTATTATTGTACATTCGTTGTTATTCGAAGTGGGCGTTTTATTTTGAAGACGGTTTGTGCAGTTCCTCTTCCTCTCTTCACGTTCACCACTCGACATGTTTACACCGGTGCGGCAGTCACTGACGATGTAAGTTATGTTCATACTGATGTGAAATGAATGTGTACATGTTGCTTACCTTTCTGATAGTGTTTTCTTGCTCCTGGTGTGTATTTGCACTCTTTAAAATGTTCGTTTCTGCTCGTTAGCATGATTGCGATTTAGCATTGTTAAGCTAACCGAATTTGTATTATACAGCATTATTGTCCAATGAATGTGGCAATGCGGATGATTATTTCCACAATTTTATGAATTTATAAATCACCATTTATTAAATAAAAAAAACGTTTCCACACTAAAGTTGGTTATTAAATAATTTACCATAGTTATGTAGGCTACCCAGACAGACCAGTAGAGCTGACTTATATCTTATAATAACGAATGTACAGTAATAAAGATTTCAGCTGCTCAGGTAGCCTGGCCTAAACGACTCCTCTGTCGGCCTAAACGACTGCGGCCTAAACGCCAATGGCCTAAACGACCTGTATCCGTCTTGAAGCCTCGGTTTAATCAGAAATCGGAATAATTGGGGTCTTAGACGGGCCATCATCGGACCCATCCGATCATCATACCCTACCTATACTAGTATAAAGTAAATATACTTTCAGCAGAGTTCGACTCAATTATACTTGACTTGACAAAAGCCAGATCTTGCTCATGACCCAATCAATCTGAAAGTTTGGCAGGATTCAAATCACCTGTAAACTAAAACTGCTGCCTATTGAAATAAGAACACCTGCACATTATCTCAGTTCAGCTTTGTGTAAAGTCAAGGTTTCAAGCAAGAAATAATCCATACCAGGTCTTAGAATTGAATAATTACAGCCTGAAATGAACGCTATTATAGCATCATTGTTTATTTAGTCTGGTCTGCAGCATACAGGTGTGTGTTAACACAATGCCAAGGAGGAAAGACATCAGCAATGATCTTAGAGAAGCAATATGTGCCCTTTTTTTTTTTCTTTCCGCCCCATCCCTTCAAAAGGTCTGTGCACACCACTGAACAGGACGTTGATAATTTGCTGGATAGGCCACGCAAAACAAATGGGGCAGGAACTTTTCTACCTACTTAGACTGTCATCACTCACACTGAGAATTAACTCAACTCAACTTTAATAAAGCCCTTTGAAACAGTCGTGGCTGAAACAAAGTGCTGTACATGCATAACAACACGAAATATAAGGCATAAAACATCAGAACAATGTAAAAACACTAATAACCAGTAACAATATTAAAACAATAACAGAAACAGAGTCTCATGCTGGGTTAAAAGCCAGGGAATAAAAATGTTTTTTTTAGACGGGTTTTAAAAATGGGCAGTGAAGGGGCTTGTCTGATGTACAGTGGGAGGTCGTTCCACAGTTTAGGACTGGCAGCGGAAAAGGTTCTATTTCCTCTGAGCTTCCGTTTAGCCCTCGGTACCTCCAGGAGCAGCTGATCAGTTGACCTGAGGCACCGGGCAGGAGCATACGGCTGGAGCAGCTCAGAGAGGTAAGGTGGGGCGAGTCCATTTAAAGATTTAAAAACAAACAAACTAATCTTAAAATGGATTCTAAAATGCACAGGCAGCCAGTGGAGGGGGGCTAAAATGGGAGTGATGTGCTCCTTCTTATGTGTTCCAGTTAGGAGGCGAGTGGCAGCATTTTGGACCAACTGGAGACGTGCGAGGGAGGACTGGCGGACTCCGAGATAAAGTGCATTGCAGTAGCCGAGATGTAGGCTTCACCTTTGCCAAAAAAAAAGCTGGCCTTCACTATTGCACAAATTTGCCGGTCCAATTTAATATCACTGTCCATCTTAAAACCCAAGTTTCTGACTGTTGGCTTTCTGTATTGCACCAAGGGGCCCAAGTCAACAGGAGGGGATTTGCAAGAGCCACCAAACAGCATCACTTCTGTCTTATTTAAGTTGAATTTTAAAAAGTTTAAGGACATCCAGACTTTAATGTCTTCAAAACATAACAGAATTGGTTTAAGAGAGAAAGCATCCTTCTTCCTTAGTGGCACATAGATCTGGCTGTCATCAGCATAACAATGGAAAGAGATACCATGCTTTCTCAGGATGGAACCCAGGGGCAGCAAGTACAGTGGGAAAAAGCAGGGGCCCTAAAATTGAACCCTGTGGAACCCCATATGACAGCAGAGCATAGCGGAACTCAGAACCACCAAGGCTCACACACATGGTTACACACAATTAAGAACTATTTGGTTAGGGTTTCATTTCGTCTTCTGGAGGTAGGAACCCTGTTTTTCTGGTTTACTGGGAAACAAGTCCTGCTCCATCTACACCACATTAAAGTGTCTTGAGTGCCATCAACACAAACAAAACAACATTTCTATAACGGGCCTCTTTTTCATAGTGTCACGGTTTAAGGGAACGTTTTCATCAGCGTTGCCGGAGTGACGGCAGCAGCAGACAGAAAACAGATAAAAGTGCATCATCCAGTGTGAGTCTGAACTGTGCCGTGTGTGAATCCATGAAACAAGCAGCAGCTGCAGGCGGGGAGGTTAAAGTACCAAGAGCACTGACGTAAAGAAACCCACCTGAAAACACACAGGAACTCTCTTTGACGAGGTGGAGAAGGTCTACACCAGACGGTAAACATATCTGGACCTAATCTGCCCGAGTTTAGGCACTTTTGACTCAGTTAGGACATTGCTAAGTGTTATATGGGCAAGGCATGACCCAAAGTTAGTGAGCTGTGCCTTACTTGGGTTATTGAATGAGTTGTAGTCGCCAGATTGTGTCATAAAATGTCACAACTAACTTTGACATAGATTATAACAAATGTTTTGTCTGGTGGATATGGGAGCAGTTTCGGCTGCCACACTCTCCCTGAGTAAACGCCCTCATTCAAGGCCAAATGAGGGCCAAAGATATTTCCAGATGTATGCTCTGTTTGGGCCGAACATTCCTTGTTATCTGGGAATATGGTCAATTGGAAGAATCTGGAAGTCTACACATACTCTAACAATGTAAATGGTGGTTCACACAGACAGAAACACCCAGGCCTTGAAATAAAATATCTGCATGATCTCCACAATACAGCAGTTTAATATGGCAAGCTGTGATGAAAATATTACAGCATGCAACACTATACAATTACTAATCCACTTTGATAAAACTTGAAATTATTTATCTTCTCACAATTTCTGTAAGAAAGTCTGATTTGACTTTTAGAAAAATAAAAAAGGTGGGAGGAAACATTACTGCAGGAAAAACTGATATTTAGGTTTCATGGATAGACATAAGATGTTGTCCTTGATTAGAGCTCCACCTGGTGGACATAACATGAGGCTACACCCCAGGCGCGTCACCATTATACTGCATCTGCTGTAAGAATTATGTTTCCAGAGCCAACAGATAAGTCAGAAGATGTCCATTGCTCAGCAAAATTCAGCAATTTTATCGTGTACAACTCATTCAGTCTTTGATCAAATACAGATGCCAACTCCCCTCAGATGTTTTTATTGATATTTTAGTAAATAGTGTTTGTAAAAGTGATTTGGGATGTGGTTAAACTTTGTTTTTAAAGCTCTTAACGGCCTCGCCCCGTCGTATTTATCTGAGCTTTTAACAGTCCTGGTAGAGCTCTGAGGTCAACAGATCAGTTTCTGCTGGAAGTGCCCAGGTCAGAATACAAACCCTGGGGTGAGCGAGCCTTTTCCCAAAGCTGCCCCCAGGCTCTGGAATAAGCCCCCCGTCCAGCTGCGTCTTATTTCTGACCTGGGCCTCTTCAGATCTAGCCTAAAAACCTACTTATTTAGGATTTATTTTAATACCCAGTAGTATGATGACACTTTTATCTTATTTTATCTTATTCGATTTTGTTGTATTTTATTGCTTTCACTGTTCTTTTATTGTTTTTATTTGTTTTTACTTATTCTTCTCTTTATTTATTACCTGCTGTAAAGCACTTTGGTACATCGTAAGGATTGTCTGTAGAGGGCTGTATAAATAAAATACATTTACATTTACATTAGTCTGTCAGACAGCTCTGCAGTTTTTTTTAGCAAACCACAAACTAAGTTCACTTCATCTCTACAGTGTTTTGGTGGTGAAACAGGTTTTAGAGGCAAAGGGTGAACTTTAGGTCCTCATTTCTGTTTCCGGTGATCTGAATGAGCAACTTAGTCTTTAAAGTAGTTCGGGGAAGTGCTGATGCTCCAAATATTTGAACTGTCTCACAAAGGAAATATTTCAGAAACCTGGAATCATTTATTTGTGAAGCTGTTATCTGGAAATGACAAATCTGACAGACGAAACGCAAGAAAATCCACGAAAAACATCTGTGCCGTTCCAGAGTAGAAGAAAGAAGGAAAGAAAACACTGTGTTTTTGTGGTTTAAAAAGAAAGAGAGGAACCAGTCAGCTTCGGGTCGATGGCTTTTATTTTCACATACTAGCTGGTGTTTCTGACAAGCATGAGTGTCTGAACTTGTTCATGAAACTTTTGGCTCATGAGAAAATGTCTAAAGTCGACAAACTGTCCCTGTGAGTGCCCAAATATAACACTGAGAACACTTCAGTGGCCTGAAACAGTGAAACACATCAACATCAAGCTGGTGGATGTGTCCTAATGGCTTCCTGATCAGGTTTCACTGGATGATAAAGTGATTTTGAATGCATTTAGTGCTCAGAATGAGTGGTGTAAGAACTTGATCTTTTTAGAAATGCCTGCGATAAATAGAAAACTGAACAGTTCAGGGATCAGAATGAATGGCAACAGAGCAGAACATAGCGGAAAAGAGTCATTTTTTTTCAGCTGCGCACAGTGCGACTGAAACTTCCACCTCAGGCTGACTTCACTTTGGTTTCAACATGGAAAGCTTCACATGTCTGCTGTTACTGTGTCTTTTATCTACATCTGTTGTGGGTAAGAAAGTCTTTTTTCCTCTTATTTGTCGTAACGGTCGCAGTAACTTTTTACCGTTACTTTAATGTAGAACGTTTTGAACACATTGCAGCTGTTTATCTACCAGTGCATGTCTCGGGTGCTTCATAACCAGTGTGTTCACCATGTATTCTCAGAAAGCTCGTGCATCAGCATATTTTATTCGGTTCATCTTATTAGGTCAGCTGCAGCAACTAATTCATGTTTCCAAAACTAAAACTGTTTTTGCTCTTAAAAGACTTATATGAACTTTAGGAACCTGTCTAATATGTGTTTATTTTATCTGTTTGATTATTTTCCTGTTTAAAACATTTCACAGGAAATATACTGTACTGTTTTTTTTTCTCTCTCTATGTGAACCGACAAAGATCAATAACTTACATTCAACTTTTAATAACCTGATAAAATATTTAACTTAAACATGCCACTTCATGTTTGTTCTGTGTATGGGAGTGAGCCAGTACAGGAGGAAGAGACGCACGTTAACTTAATTCCTTCTCAGTCTGGACATTTTTTTTCCATTTTTATTGGAATTCCATTTTTATTCCCTTACATTTTTATTGTGAAAACTCAAAATGCTTCAAATAAAATCTGAAAACACAGCCATCTGAGCTCCCTGTGACCTTCCAGCAGTTTCCTCCCTCCGTGTGTCGGGAAGCCCCGTCTCTATGACAACAGCAAACAGTTTATCATTGTGACTTACACACAGGTGTAACATTAGCCGGACACAAAGAAAGAAGTCACACATACCCACACATTTAGGACAGATGGCCGATTCACAGCAAACATCTGAACCCATCAACTTCGTGCATCAGGACGAAATCTGGTAAACATCACAACTGACTTCATCAATGTTGTTTATGTTTATTTCTATTACCTTTTATATAAAAAAAAACAAGTAACTGTAAAGGATTTTATCATGTCGATCACGTTAACTTTAAGTCCTGACCTGTTTTTGTTTGTAAACGTATAAAATGTATGAGACATACTTTATCATCTGTATACGCCAAATGATTATTTCGCTCAATTTTAGTTCAACTCATTTTATTCATGTTAGATTACTAGTAAAGCATGCTATACTAACTGATCAAGTAAGCTTTATCTCTAAAGATTACACTTGGTGAGTCACTCTGATAAACAATACAACTTCAAATGATGCAGAAAAAGAAAATCAAGAAAGCTTAAACGTGAAATGCATGAATTAGCAGGAAAAGTATCCTGTAAACATGTAAGGATGCCGTGGTTTAACTGTTGATGAGCATATGCTCTTTGGCAAATTTACAAGCGGACATATTTATATAAGGTGCATTTTTTGGTAGGTTTTCTATGGATTTAAATAAAGTTGGATTTAAAAAAAAAAAAAAAAAAAAGGAAGTTGTTGTTGTAAGTTCATTTAAGAAACTTAAATGTGCTACTCATGGTGGAAGCACCAGTTTAATTGCCCTTACAGTGCTTTGTGAAGAAAGATGTTGCACATGATAAGAAGCTTTTCTCATTGCGTTTGTAGGAAAGCACACTTAAAAACCGAGAAGAATTCAGCTGCAGTCTGGCCCAAGAAGTGGGGCTTCCTCACTGAAGCCTACAAAGAGGTATACATATTATGCATATGTCTTATATATAGGGCTGGGCAACGATTAAAATTTTTAATCTAATTAATCACATGATTTCCCTGATTAATCATGATAAATCACATTTGTACGCAAAATCCAAAAATTAATTCAAAAGTAGTGTATAGCTTTTAGCATTTAGTTTTATTTGAAATGTGCTGCCATATGAATGAAAGTGCCATAACATTTGTTGTGCAAACACACTTTTAACATCAGCATCTTTCTGTAGTTTTTATGTAGAAGCCTCGCTCCACTGTCTGTTTCCTTGAATGACTTGCTGCTATCAGTTGTGTGTTTTGCCTTTAAGTGATATTTTAGACTGGAACTACACGGCGAGAAGAAGACAATTCAACATGGCTGTAAATGCAGGAGTTTTTTTTTTTTTTTTTTATTTTGAAATACGTGCTTTTATGTTGAAACAAGTAAAACAGGAAGTAGCGCCGGTTAGCTCCGTGAGCTTCACACACAGACCGAGGAGCACCTGTAGCAGTGATGTTACAGACTGCAACAGACTTTTACAATAATAAAATAAATATTAAAACCAGCGTTAATGCGCGATAAAATATTTATCGGCGTTAAATAATTAACAAGTTAACGCGATAATAACGAGTTAACTCGCCTAGCCCTACTTATATACATATGTAGCACCATGGTGAGTTGATTATAGGCAAGACACCAGATTAGACGTATTAGCAACGAACACGTTCTCTCAAAAGAAAAGTAAACATAGATGTTTCAGCTTTTTGCATTCAAACAAGTGTGAATGCAGATTAGTGTGCATCACTCAGACCTTCTGTCATGTGTATTTCAGTTTGAGACGGAGAGTGTGAAGATGAAGGAGGCACTAAAAGTGGAACTCCGTGAACACCCGACTGTTCAACCTTCCAGCCCTCCACGAAAAAACATCCACGTATGATCTGTCTATATATCTATCTATCTGGAAGCACATACTGTAGTTTTAAGGTTCACAAACTTCTCTACCACTCATTAGTTAAGACCTTGTGTTCATCAACAGTGTTCTGGAGCAGTGGTTATTTGGGCTTTCTGAAGGTTTTTTCAAAGTATTTCTTCGGATGTTGGCTGCTTGTTTTTGAATCACTCAAGAATAAGAATAAAAAAAAAGATGGCTAACTCAAGGGATGAACTAGTGTTGCGTCTACAAATAACAGACGACAACAACAAATGTATCTTTAGACCATTTGTTACTAGCAGCCTGTCACAATGACAAATCATTTGCTCCCATTTCTTTAGTTGCATCTATGAAAAATACCAAAGAAAAATGCCATGCACGGCAGATAAACAGGATCTGAAAGTGATGTCCTTAAAGGGACACTATGTAATAAATTAAGTAATTTATTAGCTCAAATCAACATCATTCATAAATTAGTCCTCATTGGTGTAAAATTATCTCTGTCAAAAATCTCAATTATCCTCCTGAGTGAAGAATAACTTGTCTGTATCTACATAGAGCGGGTAAGCTCTATGGAGGCTGCCATGTCCTTCTGGTCTATGAAAAACGACGAAGTGCCGAGAGGGACAAAAAGCACTTCGAATCGCGTTTTCCCCAAAGCCGGGCCTGCAAGCGGAAATGACATCATTTTGACTTTACGTCCGCCGAATGGCTTATTACTGGTGCTAATGGTAAATAGATTTTATCTCGTAAATTATCCCACTAATAATGCATCGATTGTTACCAAACTTCTGCTGTAGTACTCATAGGCTCTTAACTCACAAAACGAGGCATTAGAAAGTTTGTAAGTTTACTGGGAGTTTATTTAAAAGAACACTTTCCAGATAGCAACTAGACACTGCTGCTAACGCTGCGTCGACGTCACTTCCAGTAACTCCCGGAATATGACTAATTGCATTGTTTGCACACCAAAAGCTATGTCCACTTATGTTATCTGACATGTTATCTGTTATCTGTCATCTGTATTTATAGTGTTATTGTATGTGTGTTATGTAATCCTTTGTGCTGTGTGTCTTGATGTCTTTTTGTTTGTATGGACCTTGAGTCTGAAGCTATAGCTTCTTGAATCTTGACACATTCCGCCTGCCGCAGTTCAAGAAGTTGCAGCGCACATTTGAAAATGCGAGGCGCTAGAGAGCAAATTCATTCGACTTCGCAAAATAAAATTGCACCACTAGATGGGGAAGAAATTACATAATGTCCCTTTAAGAAAGAGGAAAGAATCCAGACACAGGAGCTGAGAGATGCATCTGGACCTTCAGCTGATCCATCTGCTGTTGGCCCAAGCCTCATCAGAAATGGGCTCTATGGAAGGGTGGCTGTCAAGAAGCCGTTCTTAAGGAAGGGAAACAGGGAGAAAAGGCTGAGCTGTGCCAAAGGACACAAGAAGTGGACTGAAAATCAGTGGCAGCAGGTCTGATGGAGGGATGAATCCTCCCCAGAGCCCGGACCTCAACAATACTGAAGCAGTGTGGGATCATGTTGGCAGAAACTGAAACGAAAGACTGCCAACTTCGAAAGCAGAGCTTTGAAAGGTCCTTCAAGAAGCCTGGAGAACTATTTCTGAAGACTCCTTAAAGGTATAGTTCGCCTCTTTTGACATGAAGCTGTATGACATCCCATATTAGCAATATCATTTCTGAACATCTTCTTACCCCCTGCTGCGTCCTGTGAGCCGAGTTCCAGCCTCGTTTTGGTGTTGATGAAGGTAGTCCGGCTAGTTGGCTGGGGCTTAAAAAATAAAGCGTTTTACTTCTCAAAAAAATATGCGTTCAAAAGAGTAATACATTTGCATCATCAAAATCGTTCTCGATGAAAAAGTCAGACCTCACTTCGCTTGGCGCTATTTTTGCCTCCCTTGGTATCAATGCGTCCAATGTAAAACTGTGCAGACCGAAGAGCAGACCGAGCACTAACCGGACTAGCTTCGTGGACCCCAAAACGAGGCTGGAACTCGGCTCACAGGACGCAGCAGGGGGTAAGAAAATGTTCATAAATGATATTGCTAATATGGGATGGCAAACAGCTTCATGTCAAAAGAGGCGAACTATCCCTTTAAAGAAATGACAGAAAGATAAGAGGGTTCATACCAAATATTGACTTTCAATCTCATTACAATTGTACAAACTCTGTTTTTGTCTTATATACTGTACTGGCATGCATGTCTTTACATGTTTCAATACAATGCAGCATCTATTTATAAAGAAATGAGGGACTTTTTCACAATACAGTATACAGTTATTTCTCTCTCAGCCTGTGTTTCACTCTTCCAGGTTGGCTCCTCCCCTCCTGTTCCACAGACAACTCAGGCTTTTATTGGTTGGCGTTCAGGCCACTCAGGTCTTCAGCTGGAAAATTACAGCACGGTGCATCATGGGAGGCGTAGTTTTCTGAAGGAACTGGGCTGGCCTCGGGATGCTTGCAGCTGAATGAAAGTTCCCCCTTCCCTGCTGTTTCAGCTTATTGTTTCCAACTTTGTTTTGAGCGTGGGTTAAAATGCCCATTGTATGGTCTCTCTCTTTACAATAAATGTATCTAAAAGCTTCAAGTAATATTGATGTTGCGGGTGCTAAGGGACAGATTTATTTGCATCTGCATGTCACTACACTGCCCTACAGAGGCCAAATTAAATAACTACATATTTTATGTAAATGACCTCAAAGCTAAATAGACACCTCTTGACAGCTGTTTGAAAATCTATCTTTTAAAAAAGGGAGAATTTAGAGCGAGATTTTTAGATTGTCATTATGTTAGCTTCGTGTGCTGTCAAATAAACTACCAACAAAGTGTATGGCAAGTATCTCCATGTAAATGTAAATGTATTTTATTTATACAGGCCTTTACAGACAATCCTTACGATGTACCAAAGTGCTTTACAGCAGGTAATAAATAAAGAGAAGAATAAGTAAAAACAAATAAAAACACCAAAAGAACAGTGAAAGCAATAGAATACAACAAAATCAAATAAGATAAAAGTGTCATCATACTACTGGGTATTAAAAGCAATCCTAAATAAGTAGGTTTTTAGCCTAGATTTGAATAGGTAAATGTAAATATATTTTATTTAAAGTATTATCTAAAACAATGAAATTGTCATTTTTACTGTTTTAACACGGTTAAGAGTTATGTATGACAATAACGTAAGAGTGGTTTTGAAAGCAGTGGTTGCTCATGTGTGAAATCCCCTTGTGGTTGTGAGTAACCACGCGTGAGTCACGTTTAAGCGCTTACGTAATGACATCACGAGGCCTGTCGACAAAGGCGGAAGAAGACACAACAACAACAGCAGCAGCGGCGGCGGCAGCAGCAACAGCGGTGGTCCCCAGGCTCGGCACTTATAGTTTTCAAGGAGGACAGTAAAACCATTGAATTATTATCTGTTCGCTTTTATAAAGTACCGGAGATTTGAGTACGGTTAAAACTCTCGTTACTGTTTTCATTTAATATAAAAAATGTCGTTGATTGCGAAGATTTTCGGTAGCGGGGGTAAGGGTGGGAAGGGACCGACACCCCAGGATGCTATCCAGCGACTCAGGGAGACGGAGGAGATGTTGGCCAAAAAACAGGAATTTTTAGAGAAGAAAATCGAACAGGAGCTCGTGACGGCAAAGAAGAATGGCACGAAAAACAAGCGAGGTGAGCAAAACTTCCGCATCTGTCCTGCCTTACTGGATAAACAACCCTCATGTTAGCCGGCTAGCTAACTCCACAGAGGGAGCAGGGAAGTTGGCTGCCGACCTGAACACAGGTCATGGGTTTTAAATTTAAAAAAGTCTCGTTAAGGGGCAGTAAATACTTTGTATACTGTTAAAGCCGCAGCAACAACGTTTGTAAGGTGACAGCTCGTTTAAATAGTTTAGTTAATTAACTTATTTGAGTGTATAATTTCAGGGTTTGTTTTTATAACTCATCAGGAAGAAAGAAAAACTCAACCTTATTTAACCCCTCCCTTATCCATGATAACACTAGGTTTTCCATAAACACCCAACCTCAACTGCAAACATTATCATTACACGTAAAATATTCAGTGAGTTCATAAAGTCTTTTTTTGTTATATGAATTATTAGATTAAAAGGTATTTGTACAATTCAGTCACTCTGTATGCTGAAATACACTCCTGCTTTAATATAGTTTTTGCATAGAGTCAATTAAAACCATATTTTCTTCTCTGGTTCTCATTATTACCATAATACAAAAAAAAATAATGTACATTTTGTGGTGATAATCTATTTCCAGATTGATGAATAACTAATATTATTTTAGATTGGCTAAATTCTTACATTTCAACAAATGAGATTTTGTAAGAGTAACATATTCCTATTAGAAAATGCACATTTTCGCCAGTTCCTTCACCTTCGCTTATTTCCACTGAAAATAATTTACTTGACAAAAGTTTTTTTTTTTTTTTGTATTAATAGAATTCACCCACTTGCTTTTCTAGTTTGTTGACCAGGCAGGTAGTTTCAGTTTTCAGTAAAGCACATTTTTCACAAAGAGGACTATCTACATGTTTGTGAAGGCTGTCAGTTGTCTGGTTATTAAATTTGTTTCAGTTTTAGCTCAAATTATTCGCACCAATTAACAGCAAAAGTCCTCTCAAGGCAAGTTCAATACAGTCTACTGAGTATTAATTTATGTTGAATACAACCAGATTTCCTGCTGTGGTTACAGGAAGTACTGTAAAGCCACAACAAATCCTTTTTTGGATAAAAAGCCTCGTGCCAACACTCATAACGCAAGCGCCTGAGCTCGTCTAAAGCTAGTTTTAAAGTCCTGCTCTGACTTAGATTATTTTCGACTTTTGCCAACAATAAAACCCGAGTTCTTCTTTTCCATATCCTTGTCTTTATCTATCTGTGGGGCAAATGAAAGTATAAAGCATACAACGCATAGCTAGTATACCAAACCTGGCACGACAGCATGTGCGGGATACCTTTAACACCTGACACCTCCCTCATGTTCACACACACACACACACACACACTATCTGGATTCAAGTATTTCAACGGGAACCTTTGTCTTTGTTCAGCTCAGTCTTTTACTCCACGACAGAGTATTCAGGAAAGTACCTAAATGATATAATGGTTAGAAGAAGGTGACCTTACTGCAGCTCTTATCAGCATTCACCACGCCATTAAAACAGGACGCTATGTCAGTCCCACTTTTATTTTGTAAATGTAAATGTATTTTATTTATACAGCCCTTTACAAACAATCATTACAGTGTACCAAAGTGCTTTACAGCAGGTAATAAATAAAGAGAAGAAGAAGTAAAAACAAATAAAAGCAATAAAATACAACAAAATCAAATAAGATAAAAGTGTCATCATACTACTGGGTATTAAAAGCAATCCTAAATAAGTAGGTTTTTAGCCTAGATTTGAAGACAACATTATTTTAAACAGCAGTTGTTGTTGCCATGTAGTGTGTTTGGTTGTTGACCTGCTTATCGACTCGATGGCTGTAGATGTTATCAGTTTGTCTTTTGCTCTACACGTGGCACATATTTTACAATGTGTAACACAACACTGCCTTTATAAAAATGAACAGTTATTTGTATGGCACCCCCATCAAAGACGGTGTGCTGTGTACTCACCCTGTGGTGATAAAAGTCGTTCCTAAAATGAAGCTGGCAGACAGAAAGCAAAGGGCAACACAAGCAAAGCGTCTGTGAGATTTAAATAGCAGCTCTTAATACACAGGATCTGATAATGATTTCTGTGGCCGTCTGTTTCTGATCTAATGCTGCGGATATAATCTGATAAAACTGGAATTCGCGGCTGCCATCTGGCTCCCGGTGGAGCAGACCGACTACGAGTTTGTGTTTGTGAGAGATATTGATGTTTGGTGGCCCCGAGCAGAAACTGAGAATTAGTATGTTATGAATGCTACCCAAAGAACAGCTGCACAGCTTCTGTTATAAAGCTCTTTCATAGATTTAGACCGTAACGTTATAATGTTATAATGTTTCTTATTTAGTCTTGGTTGAAATAGAGAATCATTCTGAAGAAGAATGTTGTGGTAAAACACACCTCAAAGTTTACAGACTGTGGTTCAGAGAGGCTCAAGCACACAAGGATAACACACAGGTGGACCCTCACACTCAGTCTGACATTCAAGTTTTCTCACAAGCTCATGGGAATGTAATTCTGCATATATTTAGTAATAAACCTTAGTATTGAGGCTCTGTTGAACTGATGGTGCTGGAGTACAAATGAAGTACTTTTGCTGTACTTCCTGTACAAAATGGAGGCCACTGTCAGCAGTATATCCTAAAAATAAATCAGTCTTGTGGTTCTCCTCGTCTTTCCGTGCACAATTCAAACATCAGTGTAAACAGAGGGATGTTTAGTTAAAGTGTTGATGGAAATAAATAGATTTACATCCCTTAAAACTTTTGTGACAAAGTCTGGTCACTTGATCTCGTCGGTTGTGTCTAAAACCTTTAAAGTTGTTTGACTCCGACCACTGTAGCGGCAAAAAATAGAAGCCTCCTCTTCAGAAAAGCTTTAGGGAATCTTCCCTGAAGGTTGTTTTATTGGACATTAACGGCTTCATCCGTCCGCCTGCCTACGTGTCATTCCTTGATCACCTGTGGTTATGTAAAACCTCCCCGTGATGGGTGGAAGCAGTTTAAAAATATCACTTTTCTGCATGTTTACGCGCATTAAAGAGGCGTGGCCGTGGCCGTGGGACTGGGATTGGCCTCTCGCTTGCAAAGGTCTTATTACACCCGTAGAAACAAACAGTTCCTGTCACCTCTCAGTTAACGTCATCTTTCACCTCACCTCGGTTTCTGTCCACTGGGTGTGACTGCAGTAAGAACACGAGCAAGACCAAAACTCATGAAACATTAAACACTATTTTTTTTCTTCTCTTTCCTTTGGATCATTTGCTGTAAAAAGTGTGTTTCATGCTAATAAAACCTACAGAGAGGGAAAGGCTGGGTGGTGCTGTTAGTTTATTCATTTAATAAGGCTGTCTGTTGGAGGTGGCTCCTACATCTGCTGTTTTTTTTTTTTACTGTTAAATATCTTACTGTATATATTTTTTAACACTCTCTGTATATAACAGCATTTACTTTTTCATACCTGCACTAATCAACATACTGTATATATTCTATAGTATAGTCAATCATACCTGTAGTAATCTATAGGGATGGGAATTGATAAGATTTTTACGATTCCAATTCCATTTTCGATTCTGCTTAACGATGCGGTTCTTTATCGGTTCCCTTATCGATTCTCATTTGGAGAAAAAGGACAACAAACCGGTCGATTAGCATCAACTTTGTTTAGTTTAGAAGTAACAGGAGTCATGACCTTACAAACCCGTACAAACGTCTATCCTGGCCTGGGTAATTTAACTCTTCCCTGCTCTGGTGAAAGGAGAAGCTGGAGGTAGACGTGAACTGGGGGTAGTACCACCAGCCTCTGGCTCTGAGCCAGTCAGGCTCTGTCGCTCATGATTTCATCTAAATGTAATGCCTGAGAAGGCATTCATTTAACCTTAACCGTTACTAACAGCAGGTTTTACAATGAGGCAAATGGTGCTAACATGATAGGCAGTGTTTGTTTGTTAGTTAGTTAGTTACCTGCAGTGTTAGCTGAGGACATGCTAACGTTGCTAACATTGCCGCTGGGTTCAGATTCACCAACGTTAATCATTCATTCATAGTTATTGCATGTTGGTAGTATTTCCTCCCTTTGGTGAAATATTCACTTTGCAAGTTGCCTTGTTGTCGTCTTTTTTAGGGATGTGTAATCAAACTTTCGAGTGTTTGGGCGCCATGTTTACTGTTGACTGCTGGCTGCGCTGGACTCGCCACGCAACGTTGAGTGGTGATGTCATTCGCGCCCACTGGAATCTATAAGGGAATCGTTTGCAAAATTGCGATTCCAAGGAATTTAAACACTTCTCGATTCCCATCCCTAGTAATCTATAATACATAATACATTGTCTTCAGTTTGGATGCAAAACGGACCGCTACAGGAAATCATTCCTGCCCACAGCCATCAGCATCTATAATAACTCCTTGATTTAATTGAGTTACATCAACATTTAATTTCCCTCTGGGATAAATAAAGTATTTTTGAATTGAATTGAATATAGTATATTCAGCTCACACCTGCACTGCCCATTTGTACATACTCTGCACTTCTGGTTAGATGCTAAACTGCATTTCGTTGTTCAAGTACTTGTTACTGTGTTCAATGACAATAAAGTTGAATCTAATCTAATTTCTCCTTGAATAAATCTTATGCCAATGAAGACCCATCCTTATGTCGGTTTGTGTGCCGCATAAAGCCAGCATATTTAGTCACCTTCAAATTAGTGCATGTTGAACAGAGGCTTTACATATTTTCTAGGGCTGGGCGAGTTAACTCGTTATTATCGCATTAAGTTGTTCTTTATTTAAGGCCGATAAATATTTTATCGCGCATTAACGCATTTTATTATTGTAAAATTCTGTTGCTGTCTGCTGCGGAACCGTAAAAGAAAGTAATCGGCGGATCCACCAAACATGGAGAAGGGTACGGAACTTTTACTCGGCCATTTTCATTTTAAAGTTGGACATCACCGTTACAGGTGCTCCTCTGTCTCTGTGTGAAGCTCACTGAGCTAACCGGCGCTACTTCCTGTTTTACTTGTTTCAACATAAAACATGTATTTCAAAATAAATAAATAAAAAAACTCCTGCATTTACAGCCAAGTTGAATTGTCTTCTCAGCGTAGTAGTTCCAGTCTAAAATATCACTTAAAGGCAAAACACACAACTGATAGCAGCAAGTCATTCAAGGAAACAGACAGTGGAGCGAGGCTTCTACATAAAAACTACAGAAAGATGCTGATGTTTCAACTAACAGTGGGTGGGATAATGGGTAACTAAAGTTCAGTCACTGAAGGCGTTCCGGCTTAAGTTAACTTGGTTATTGTTTTTCAGCATACGCGTTAAGTCATTCCTCTTACTACCTTTTAATAAGTCTACCTAGATACATTATGTGTGTCAAGTATTGACACATATTCGTATATGAATGAAAAATCTAATAAAAAGATTTGTTTAAAAAAATGCTGATGTTAAAAGTGTGTTTGCACAACAAATGTTATGGCACTTTCATTCATATGGCAGCACATTTAAAATAAAACTAAATGCTAACAGCTATACACTACTTTTGGATTTTGCATACAAATGTGATTAATCGTGATTAATCAGGGAAATCATTAAAACATTTTAATCGCTGCCCAGCTCTAAAATTTTCACTAAATCCATTTAGTGAAGTATTACTTTAAGCTAGAACTGCACCACAAGGTGGCACCATGTCTGTTTTTGAGGTGTCTGAATAATTTAGCAGCAGACTTTTCCAGCAGAACTTCCCGTCTGACTCAGCTTCTGTCTCACACTCTCACCCAGACTCGGGTGTATGTTGTCATGCTCTCATGACTCAGCAGGTTCAGGTCAGTTTTTCTGACTCATGTGTGGGTTAGATGAACCGTTGGAGTATTTAAAAGGACATGCAGGTAAACCTCACAGGTAAAAAGAGAGGCAGTGAGGGGATAAAGCTTTAACAGTCTGTGGCTCAGATGGGATTTTATCTGATCTGCTTCAGGACATCAGTGGAACACGGGGGGCAGTTAACTGCAGCGCATCACAAAGCAAAAATTAATAAACTGAAAATATAGAGATGCAGATATATTCGGCAGAAGAGTAAAGAGATGGTCTTTGATAGGATACAAAGTGAACTTTGTATCCTATCAAGTTTATTTGTATAGCACATTTCATGTACAAAACAATTCAAAGTGCTTCACATAAAATAAAAGCATTGCAGCAGGGAGTGGAAAAAGCATTAAAAACACATAAAAGAATATAAAGAGAAACAAATAAAATCATTTTAGGCCCAAGGATTTTGGGCCTAAACCGTTCTGGGATTTATAAACCATCAGCAGGCTTTTAAAATCTATTCTGTGACTGACTGGAAGCCAGAGTAAAGATTTTAAAGCTGCTGTGATGTGTTCAGATCTCTTAGTCCGGGTTAAAACTCCAGCAGCAGTGTTCTGGATGAGCTGCAGATGTTTAATGCTCTTTTTGGGAAGTCCAGTTAAAAGAGCATTACAGTGATGGAGTCTACTGGAGATGAATGCATGGATGAGTTTCTCCTGGTCTGTTTGGGAGAGGAAACCTTTAATTCTGTGTCTCCTCCTTGTCTCTGGCCAGCGGCTCTGCAGGCCCTGAAGAGGAAAAAGCGTTACGAGAAGCAGCTGGGCCAGATTGATGGGACGCTGTCCACCATCGAGTTCCAGAGAGAGGCTTTGGAGAACGCCAACACTAACACAGAAGTGCTCAAAAACATGGGCTATGCTGCTAAAGCAATGAAGGCTGCACATGAGAACATGTAAGATCTTTGAGGGGCTTCTTTTATCATTATTTTTGTTTTCTTAAGTATTCACCTTTCTTCGTATTGGCTTTAAATAAGAGAGTTATTCTACACTCTGGATATAGAGGATTGAATTATTTTCACCTGCTGAAACGTGTTTGCTGTTTAGATTTTGTATAAAGAAGAGTTAAACTCCAAATATAACCATGTGATCGGTTCATTTCCTTTAATAGGTTGGTACACGCTTCATTATTGGTTTATCCTTTAGCATGTTTGTGTTGTTTTTTTTATTTTTTTTTATTTTACATGGCATCAGTCTCTGTTTCCGCTTCCCCATTTTTGCAGGGACATAGACAAAGTAGACGATCTGATGGCAGAAATCACAGAACAGCAGGAAGTGGCCCAGGAAATCTCAGACGTCATCTCCAGACCAGTCGGCTTCGGGGAAGAATTTGATGAGGTGAGAGTGACTGAAATGCTGCGCTCACAGAAACCTTGTGAAGCCTGAGGTGGAGCTACGGCTTCAACGTATATAAGATTAAATGAAAAATAGGGCTGGGCAACGATTAAAATTTTTAATCTAATTAATCACATGATTTCCCTGATTAATCACGATTAATCGCATTTGTACGCAAAATCCAAAAATGAATTCAAAAGTAGTGTATAGCTTTATGAATCTAGAATTAGGACATCACCCGCTTCGTCCTAGTTCCTTACGCACTTATTTGTTTCCTAATTTGTCTTTGTTTTCCAAATTGTCTTCCCATCTGTCTCGGTACCTAACTTACTGCACTTACTCTGGCACTAGTTATGCTCTTAGCTGTTTGGTTTTGGAAGGAAATGCACTTATGATTTCTTGTGACCTGAAGTTCTTTTGCCTACCGATGTTGAACGCACTTATTGTAAGTCGCTTTGGATAAAAGCGTTTGCAGAATGACCGTAATGTAATGTAATGTGTGTGTTTGTGTTTAGGATGACCTTATGGCAGAGCTGGAGGAGCTGGAACAGGAAGAGCTGGACAAAAATCTCTTGGAAATCCAGGGAACAGAAGACGTCCCTCTACCCAGCGTACCGTCAACATCCCTGCCATCTAAACCAGGTGTCGCATGCCGCCGCACACACATAGAACACATTTTATTTAAAAAAAACACTCGGGAATATTAAATAAAATGTTTTCTGCCTGTTTGTTTTAGCCAAAAAGAAGGTGGAAGAAGACGAGGACGACATGGCGGACCTGGAGGCCTGGGCAGCTAACTGAGCCAGCTGTCGGCCCTCCTGTCTGTCTCTCTGTTACTACACTGGCTCCAGACATCTGGAAGAGAGACGAAGACTCCGGGCTGCTGGCACGCTGCTCTTTCTGAAAGCCTTCATCCCAATGTCTAACCATTCCCCAAACCTCTTAAGTATGCACTTGTGCGCATGTTTGCAGACTCAAATGAAATGAACCCGGGCTTTTTCTCCTCCAATTATCACAGAATGATTCTCTTTGCTCCGGCTGTGCACTCCTCTCTTTCTTCAGGGCAAAGAGTGAAAGAAAAATGTCCCTCCTAAACAGCCCGAGGTAATGCGTGTCAAAATTCTCTTTGTGCAAAAACAAAGAGCATGAGCACTTAGGGCATACTGTCAGGGGAAGGGTGTGTGGAGGAGCAGGATGAGGCTTGTCTTCGGGAGAATGTAAAGAATCAACAGATGAGTGCAGCCATTTTTTTCAGCTTCCTGCATCGTCGTCTACCCGCTCTGCTACAAAGGTGACGACAAACCCACCTGCTAAATCCCAAAACCAGCCAAAACAAAAGAAAGAGGACATGATAATAATAATAGTAATAATAAGGATGTAGGGCTTTGTCTTTGAACTGTCACTGTCAAACTGCAAAACAAGGACATGCTGTTGTGAAAAAAAAAATCTCTTGTTGAAGTTTCCATTGAAAACTCCTTCTTTCATCGGTTGGACCTCTGGATGTAATCGGTTAATTTACCAATAAAAAACTGGTTGGTGGAGGTTTCCTGAAAGAGATCACCTTCAGGCATAAATCATTGTTACCTGCAATTATCCAATATTTCCCAAAAAATGTCACAAATTTCATTAGAATCATGACTTTATTGTCCCTTGAATGCATCAGATCGCCTGAATTTCTTCTTTTTTTATAAGAATGCTGATCACTTTTTTTTTCTTTTAGAGGTAGAAATTATTTGTCACGAGCCTGGATTTAGCCAGATTTACACCCGATCATTCAGGACGAGGGAAACGAGCTGAAACCTGCACTAGACCGCAGGAGGATTCTTGGTAAACAAGTCAACACAGATCTTTAAAGTTATGAACTGACTCTGAGGTATGAAGGGCTGCTCCCCCCCCCGGAGCAGCGCTCTGCACAACAATGTGTTGGCTGTGGAGAAACCACCAAGCCGTTTAGCTGAAGAATTATAATTGGTCTTAACCAATCAAAAACGTAATTAAAACGGCTTTATGGAGTGTTTTAGGGGCTAAAAACGCTCTGTTCGCTGGGCTGTGCTGCTTCCACCTACACCAGTTCACTAAAGTTCATGTTTACACAGAGCGGCCACATGTTGTCTGACCCGTCCTCCTCTGTGGGTCCTGCCGGTTGTGGTCTCTGGGCATCAGGCAGGCTCCAGCCTGTTTCCCTGATGCTCCACCTTATTGGCGTTTTGAGGAGTTAGAAAGTTGCAGCCTTGTCCCGTTCTTTAAATCGTTCCTCAACAGGGAGGTGGGGAGCATTGACCTGACGGGGTGCTTGGTCAGCAGCAGCGGTTGTTGTGCATCACGTCCACATGAATGTTTCCCAACAGAACATTGAGATAATCGCTGTTATCCCCTTTACCTGCCTGTGGTTTCTTTTAGCTTGCAGCAAACTGGGCCTAAACCGCTCGACCCCTCTGAGGAATGTGTGAGAAACAGAACTTAATTGGGAGCCTCTTGGTGTTTTAGGTTAATCAAATAAGAACAGAATTTTTTTTAACCTTTTGTGGCACTCAGCCGTTTATCGTCCAGTCTTAGAAATTGATTTCTTATCTCTCTGCTTCCATCTCAGTGCAGCTGAGATAAATTAATCTATAATTGCAGCTACGGTGTTTTCCTTAAGTAGAAATATGGGTTTATCGGGTTTATCCACAGAAAACACTTGCGATACCACTGTTGGCCGACGTTAACTGATACAGATATAGCAACTCGTTCATTTTCTGCTCTAACACTCCAACATGGCTACCGGCAGGCACACTGCAACAGCTCGGAGGACTTCTGGCTATTTGAAGTCACTCTCGTGCCTGACACCTCCAGCGCCTTGCCTGTCTGTGGTTTAACAATGACAGAATGTGAGGAAATCCTACATGATGTGTGTGTGTGTGTGTGTGTGTGTGTGTGTGTGTGTGTGTGTGTTTCAGCTTTTTAACAAAGTGACTGCGTGTGAAGATGTTGAGGTGGACTTTTTCATCTTCCTTTGAATTACCCATAAATCGGTTTGAGCACTAAGTGGTGCACGCTGGCTGTTTGTTTCCGGTTCTTCCTAATGAAATCATGACATGAGCTCAGCTTCTGCCCGCCGCCCGCCTCCGCACGGCTGCAGCTGCACTTCTCTCTCTTTCTGTTGGCACACAGGTTCACGAACGGAAAGATCGGGGTCTAAATAAGAACGTGATCACAATCCTTACATTTATATAAATATATATTTGGAAAAACTTACATATGCTAGTATAGTTTGTTTATTTTTTTCTATTTACCTCAGATGTTATTTTTCCTGCTGGCTGTACAGAAAATACTTGGTGACCTGTAGCCAGTTCTGCTCAGAGATGTACGAAGAGTTGGATTTTCATTGGGGCAGCCATTTGAATGTTGCTGATGTGAGGTTGTATACAGTTTATCTAAATAAAGTTGGGATTCAATGCAAGTGCGAGCCCTGTTGCATCTGTGAAGTCTCGTTTCCGTGCCTTAAATGTCCGGGGCTTTGGTCTTGTGTTGCTTCGTATGTTCCTTATTTGTCTTTGTTGTGATCACACTGAATCAGAACCATCCGCAGTACTGCTCAGAAGTCTCGAGCCACCCCTCATTTCTTTATATTTTTGCTTCCAAGCAGTCACTCTTTCTCGTAATCTGTAGATTTATTAGGACATTGGCTACTTTTTCACTCATTTTCAGTGCAGTCCTTGTACCTGATTTGTAAATGTAAATGTATTTTATTTATGCAGCCCTTTACAGACAATCGTTATGATGTACTAAAGTGCTTTATAACAGGTAATAAATAAAGAGAAGAATAAGTAAAAACGATAAAAGAACAGTGAAAGCAATAAAATACAACAAAATCGAATAAGACAGAATAAGATAAAATAGGATAAAAGTGTCATCATGCTACTGGGTATTAAAAGAAATCCTAAATAAGTAGGTTTTTAGGCTAGATTTGAAGAGGCCCAGGTCAGAAATAAGACGCAGCTGGACGGGGGGCTTATTCCAGAGCCTGGGGGCAGCTTTGGGAAAAGGCTCGCTCACCCCAGGGTTTGTATTCTGACCTGGGCACTTCCAGCAGAAACTGATCTGTTGACCTCAGAGCTCTACCAGGACTGTTAAAAGCTCAGATAAATACGATGGGGCGAGGCCGTTAAGAGCTTTAAAAACAAACATTAAAAGTTTAAAATCAGTTCTATAAAGGACAGGAAGCCAATGGAGGGAGTTAAGAACAGGAGTGATGTGCACACGTCTGTTGGTGTTGGTTAAAAGACGGGCAGCAGCGTTCTGCACCAGCTCAAGGCGACTGAGAGAAGACCGGGAGACGCCCACATAAAGAGCATTGCAACAGTCTGACCTTGAACTTATCAGGGCGTGGATGGCTTTCTCTTTTAATGTCAACAATTAAAGCATAAAAAAGGCTCCTAACTCAAGGGAGGAACCAGTGTTGTGTCGATGAGGACAAAAGAAGAAGAATCCCCAGAGGACGAACAGTATCTGCTTGTCTAAGTGGGTTCAGACTGTGGAAGAATAAAGGTGCTCATGCATCTCATGCATAGCTTTGCATTGCATCTAATTTTCCTCTTTTCTCTTCCCTCTTCAGAGTACAGGTCCATGATTTTTTTAGGTTCAGCCTCCTGTGGAACCAGCTCCCAGTCTGGGTACACTGTGCAGACTCTTTCTCTGCTTTCAAGACCCGAGTAAATGTTTCTGTACTTTTAAGCTTTAATTTAACTCGTAGATGAATAATTCACCTTCTGGTGTGCAATAATCCTTTTGGACACGCTTTTTGTGAACACTTTTTGAACTCTCGGGCCTTTTTGCTTCCTGACAAATCTTTATGCACAGCCAGTTTAGTGCATCTTGTTTTAAAATTTTATTTCGTTTCCACGTTTTTGTTATTTTAATGGTGTCTTTTCCTACTTTTAGTTCCTCTTATGCTTGAGTAGTGCCATATGATTGTTGTTGAGCTTGAAGATGACGGTTTAACCATCTGTGAATGCTCTCTAGGTCTAAATATATTAGTTTCTCGAGTTTCATGGTTGAACTATGTTTCAAGTGTTTCTTCTTCACATATCTTTTTTTTTTTTTTGCTTGAAAAACCTTCTTAATATTTTCACAAACAGTTAATATATATATATTTTTTAAACTAAGCTGAACTTGCCCATTCAGCCTCTGAACATTTTTTTTTTACCAAACTCAAACCAAGACTTGCGACCCCTGAGGTGGAGAGTTTGGAAACATGCTCCTAAATTAGCTGTAGCATAGTGTTACTACTTGTGGGATCAGGTTAAACTCTGACCACATGGCTGTATGAAACCACCTTTTCCCATTTTTACAGATTTTTTTTTGCCTAAAGTTGCAAAACAAGGTCAGGAAATCAGGACTAGATGATCATACCTGACTTCAAGTTATTCTAATCTATAGATTTATTGTAATATTTGGAGTGTGGGCAGTACTGCATCTGCTATTTTGTACTGTTGGACAGGTGTCTGTGTGATGTGTTCATGGGTCTGTAGAAGAAATGACACCCTATCACTCCTATCAAACTCAGTAGCCCTTTGATTTACACACATCCATGTGAATGCTGCTCAGTCCCTTTGGTGTGAACATACAAACTCTGTTTTCAGAGAAGTTGGAAGTTCTCTAAAATCAGGGCTGGGCAACGATTCAAATTTTTAATCTAATTAATCACATGATTTCCCTGATTAATCACGATTAATCGCATTTGTACACAAAATCCAGTGTATAGCCTTTAGCATTTAGTTTTATTTGAAATGTGCTGCCATATGAATGAAAGTGCCATAACATTTGTTGTGCAAACACACTTTTAACATCAGCATCTTTCTGTAGTTTTTATGTAGAAGCCTCGCTCCACTGTCTGTTTCCTTGAATGACCTGCTGCTATCAGTTGTGTGTTTTGCCTTTAAGTGATAATTTAGACTGGAACTACTACGCTGAGAAGACAATTCAACTTGGCAGAGTTTACAGATGACTTTGGTTCTGTCGACTCCGCCGTCTGGAAGAACTTTAAAATGAAAATGGCCGAGTAAAAGTTCCGTACCCTTCTCCAGGTTTGGTGGATCCGCCGATTACTTTCTTTTCCAGTTCCGTTTTACAAAATAAAAGCCTGTGAGCAGCAGACTTTTACAATAATAAAATAAATAAATAAAAAACTTAATAAAATAACAATTTAAAAAAAAACTGCGTTAATGAGCGATAAAATATTTATCGGCGTTAAATAATTAGCGAGTTAAGGCGATAATAACGAGTTGACTCGCCCAGCCCTATCTAAAATGCAAAGACAATTTAAATCTGTGATTGTTATTTTGTTTGAATGTTTATTCAACAGACGCAAGTACAAAGCAAGTCATTGTCAGTGTCTTCACTGACCAACTTTACTGTATTCTGAGATTTAAAAAAAGTATTTCCTGCCAAGAATAAATTCAAAAAAGCTTTTAGTAGTATTCAATGATGAAATGATACAATAATCCAATTTGGCAAGCAGGGCTGCATAGTGGTGTGGTGGTTAGCACTGTTGCCTCACAGTAAGAGCGTTCCTGGTTGGGTCCTTTCTGGTTGGAGTTTCCATGTTCTCCTCTTGTATGTGTGGCTTCCTCCATCAATCCAAAAACAGGCGTTTTAGGTTAATTTGTGTCTCTAAATTGGCCTTAGGAGTTAGCATGCATGGTTGTTTGTCCTTATGTGGCCCTGTGATGAACTGGTGGCCTATCCAGGGTGAACCCCACCTCTTGCCCAATGACAGCTGGTATGGCTCCAACCCCATTCTGACCCTAAATTAGATAAAGCCACATGAACGGATGGATAATTTAGCAAGCAAATAAACACAACATCCAAATGTGTACAGAAAAAAAACACTATTGTACAAATCGCCTTACAACATTGCCACCGTCAAAAACTGAACCGAGAAGTTTCCTTTCTGCGCTTTTCAACACTTTCACTCACTGGGTTCAGCTTATATCCCTGATGCTCAGCCGGCTTGGATCCAGTTCATCAACATTTCTGATCAAACATCAAGGTTCATCATCAGTTTGGAGAACAAGGACCAGAAAAGACTGAAGCTTAGCCAGGCCAGGCCATCGTTCTTGCTAAAGTATTCAAGCACAGAAGGGAAACAATTGATCAGACAAAGTATGTTTAACTCCGCTACAATACACAGCGATACGCCCTCTTTCAGCCTGTTATTACTGGGCTTTTTCAGATTAGTCCATAGCACCACAGACCAAAACAGAAAGCATGTTTACACGACTCTAGTAAAAAAAAAAAAACTCATTATAGTAGCCGACCGGATCTTGATTTTTGAAATGCATGTAACCGCATTAGACTGACTGAAATCAGATGAAAGCCCTGCAAATATAAAGCCATAAATATGAATTTGTTGTCATGTTAAAAAGAAAAGCCACAAAGCTGCCATCAGAAGCCCAAAAGAAGGTCAAGCAACTGTAAAGCAAAAGGGTTTGATGTGCGGCTGGAAACCAAAGTTTTGAACTGCGGTGCCACTGGGTGCTGCGGGGTAGTTTCAGGCCTGGAAACGCACACAACAAAGGTTGGTCCTAAGGTTCACAAACTTTTTAGAGCTGCAGCATCATCTAACAAAATGTTAAAAACAATGTCCGTGCAGAGAATTCAGCCATGCTTATCTTAAGTGTACCATCTGTTAGTTTTTCACTTACTTCACAACGTTTCCTTTGTTCTATGGCTAGATTTTTTTTACTATAGGGCTACAATAAATACATAAGACATTAATAATTCAGTGTTGTATTACAATTGTTGAGTGTTAAATTACCCATTTACATTTTCTTGTTTGTGCACAGTGGAGTTTGTTGCAGTTTTCAGCAGAAATAAATTTCTCTACAACTCGTGTGATGTTAGTAAACACTCCTAATTTTGCAAGTGCTTGTGTAACCTACAATATCTTATTCAACCCAGTGCGTCCAGGCTTTCAGAGCAGAACTGTCATTTGCCAACACTAACTAAGTCCGGACAAAACTTGCTCCAACCACACAAAAACACTCAACGTCGCGTCACCACAATTCACGTTACGATTGGTCAGCTGGTTTGAGTCTTATCCAATCAGATCCTTCATTTGTGGGGCGGGCAGCTGCTTCAGCCAATAGGAATCCAGAGTAAATCCCGGCTCCAGTCGCCCAGTCGTGTAAACTCGTTGGAAATGTAGCTTCGACGATAAAAACCGAGCCGTCATGTTTCTTTCCCTCCCTCTCTCCCTCCGTCCGTCGGCCAGGCTGCAGCTTCTCTCAACCTCCCCGCAACAAAACACAAGAAAACAACCATGTCTGAGAAACTTAACTACAAAGTTGGTCAGTGGCAGTTTTTGTTTCTGTTATATTTCTGTACGTAGGTTGGTGGTTTGTTAGCAGGTCTGATGCGGAGCTTACGGCTTTCACAGCAGGCAAGAAGCTAATCGGCTACCGAAACAAATGCATGTGTACTCTTACGCGGGATTTGTTGGGTGTTTTGTAGCCTTTTCAGGCCCAGTTGCTAAAGTGAACTTATTAGCATGTGTAGCAAATATTAGTTCGTGCCGTATTATCATTACACAAGCCTCGTGAGTTGTTTTATCGTCCATCATATTAGCCTGTAATTCGTGGGGTTTTTAAAGGTTTTAATACTCAAAATAAGAATGAATCGGTATGTAACTACCGTACTTGCGCCCAGCACGGGCTTCTCTGTGAACTGAAAGTGCACTCCAAGCCCCTGGGTGATGTAGTTTCGTAGCGCAATGCGCCACAGCTTGCGCGCCGTTTCTAAACTCCATTTCCCATGATGACTTGCGCTTCACCGCCAGTTTGTGCATGAGTGACAAGAACAGCCAGGAGATTAAGCTAGAGTTTGTGTAGCTGCTTTAGCAGTAATGCTGGAATTGCACGTGGTCGCCGTGTCGCTGGTGAAAGGCAATTTTAAAGATGTATTTAGTTGCACAAAGTCTCTGACATATAAGACCGCTTTCTTTCTCAATAATTAATCTGTGTTTAATCGATTCCACTGGCATACAAAATATATGTAGATATGTTGTTCACACTTTACATTAAAACATTTAATCCCATCAAAGCAATCAAAAAATATCCCTTTAAAAGTACCAGGAGTTGCATGAAAGAGAAGCATTGTGCATTAATACAAATGGATATTTAAATATGTTTTGACTATATTTGAAGGACGCCTTTTGTAAGCGTCGGTCTGTACGTGTGAAGCTGAACAAGTTGCACAAAGCGCAGCTACCGGATCAAATAGGCTTTGGGGCAAAGTCTGCACTTTGTCCAAGGACCAGTTGTAGCCAAAACAAGGTCAAGAGTTGAACTTAATTCACGCGATGCCACAAAGTTACTGCAAGTAGTCAATCAGTGCAGAAAACTAATCTTTCCTGTGGTCTCAAGTGGGGAAATGTAAATTTGAGAGATGAGCCTACTCAGCACTGTTGCATGTTCTGATACTAATAGTCATTGGTAAGCACTTCTGGTTGACAATGGAAAGAAACAAATTGACTTAAGTCAAACCGAAAGAGGGCTTTTTGAATGCATGTTAGTCTAAACCAAAAATCGACCTTCTGATAAAGGCCTGACTCAAATGGGCCTAGTTGCTGCAGATATACTCCAAAAGTCAACTTTTTTTCTTTTCTTTACATATTTTGCAACAGTAAAGCATAACCGTGTATTAATACAGCTAAATTCCTGATAAAGGTGCTGTTGTTCATATGTTTTTAGATTCTTTTGTTTGACTCAACACTGCAGAAACTGTTCTGACACAGTCCATAGTGTTGTGGCCCTGGGCATACTCCAGTTCATAGCTTTATTCGCCTTCTGTACATAAATACCTGGACATGGACGGTGGTCCAGATGAATATTGAGGTCGAGCTGTAACAGCAGCTTGAATCAACTGTGCATGTTGTCTCTTATTTTTGTCATGCGCTTTTAGCCAAGTCAAACCGAGACTGCTCAGTGTGCTGTGCTGGCTCAGATCGACAGACTTATTTCATATTCTGATTAATTTGCTTACTAGATAGGGGAGTAAATGTGTGAACTATGTGGGGTCTCATCAGGATTAGCCTTGTTGGGGGAAGCGTAGTGAGGGCACTTTACCAGCAAATGAGCTAAGATTTAGATTAGAACATGCATGTTTTTGGGGGTTGTTGGTGAGCTATTCCCAAAGAATCTTGCAGCTAACGACATGCCTCTTACCCTTATTTTGCACAATCAGGTTTCAAGTGCAGTTATGGAAGTGTTCTCTACTCTACAGTGAAGAAAAATGTGCAGCAGCTGTTGTCTAATGAAAGGAGTCGCTGTGTGGATTTGATGCTGGGTGAAAACCTGTTGTCACAGCTGTGCTTGTGTAAATTTTCCCACTGCGACAGGGTGACAAGTCACTATTTTACCCTCGTCCTGTGTCAGTATTTGCTATCATTAGTTAAACAAACGAGGACATTTAATCTCTTTTAACCAAGAGCACGAAGTTGCTAATCTAAGAGTTGAGCAAATTGGATATGAATTTAATTGAAACTGTCGTTTTTAATGTGACTTTTGATCAAAATGAAACCGTGCTGATATGTAGTGAAAAGATTATCCAACGGGGTTGAATAAAATTAGAACAAATATGTGACTTTTGTAACAAACCTGCTGAAAGTGCAGGAGCCAGAACGCTTAATGCAGAAATCCCATTTTGACACGCTGCCGTCTCTCCCTTAAGCCGACATCAGCCTGGCGGAATGGGGACGCAAGGCCATCGATATCGCCGAGAATGAGATGCCGGGTCTCATGAAGATGAGGGAGATGTACGGTGCATCCAAGCCTCTGAAGGGCGCCCGCATCGCCGGCTGCCTCCACATGACCCTGCAGACCGCCGTGCTCATCGAGACCCTCACGGCCCTCGGAGCTGAGGTGACATTTACCTGCTGTGTCTCCGATGACCATTCAAGATTTTTCAGCGTTTTGTTTCCACTCTGTGACAGATTTATTGAAGGGAGAATGGAGGCAAAGCTCTGTCATGTATAGCTCTGTTAAATGTAAATGTATTTTATTTATACAGCCCTTTACAGACAGTCCTTACGATGTACCAAAGTGCTTTACAGCAGGTAATAAATAAAGAGAAGAATAAGTAAAAACAATAAAAGAACAGTGAAAGCAATAAAATACAACAAAATAAGTGTTAGAGCTTTTATAAGATTATTTATTCACATTAAAATGTACAAAAAAGAAAAACGTTTGAGACAGACGGACAGAAAATAACACGTTTCTCCTTTTTAATTAGGAAATCCAACATATCTGGTCTCGTACAGTGAGTGTAGACTTTGTTTCTGACATCTTTTAGTTGTATGTTTGCCGCATTTTTCAACAACACGAGGTTAGGGGTTGGGGTAAGGCCTCTGCCTTGCTCAAAGGTGCTCCAGCAGTAGTTACCGAGGGGGACATAATTATTGATCCATGTGCTGGTACAAGCTGGGCGTGGGGATTTTCTTTCTCCTCCGTTTCTCAAGGCCGACATGGTCTGTTATCACGTTGGTTTAATCTGCCTGACCAGGACTGGCCTCATCCTGCGTGGACCTGCACTCTGAAAGGCAGCAGAGAGCAAACCTGCTTTCTCAGGAGGGTGGATGTTAATCCTCAGCAGGTTTTACTTCTTTGTCGGCCTCTGTGTTGACTTTCAGCCTGGAGCTCGCTTTGCATTTCGTAAGCTGCTGACGGGAAGCGGGTTAGTGCAGAAACCACTTTCACGTGCAGATTTCCTTTTCGTAATTTCATTAAACCTGCCACAGCTCATGTTGCTCAGTAGATGGCAGCATCGGTGCAATCTGTTGGCTTCCTTACCGAGGAAATTGTTTTTGAATTGGCTCTATATGAATGAATTGGATTATTTTATAAATAATTATGATTACAATGAATTGAATTCCAATTGGCTTGAATTGGACTTTATTATTTAAGTGCCATTGAGATGACATTTGTTGTATTTGGCGCTATATAAAATAAAATTAATTGAATTGAAATCGTGTCGGTGTCCAGTTGGGACCAGACGCAGCCGGCCCTCATACTTTGTCTCTTAAAGATTAACTATATTTATCTTCTGATGCCCTTTGCCCTGTTTCACTTAAACAAACTAACCAAATGATATTTGCTGTAGCCACAGAACCTCGCTTTTTAAACGAAACTGCCTTACACTGGATCCACGATGAGCGAAATGCAGTTTTCATGAAAGAAATTGCAGGATCTTTATCGTCCAAATTTGCTTGAGTGCATCTAATGCTGTTGCATTTGTTGTTTAAATGCCCCTTGAGGCGTTGCAGCCCAACTGTGAGTGTTGCAGCTGTGTCATAAGGTGGCAGAGAGCGACTGGTGGTGGTCTGCACTGAGACTCGACGACACATTGAGGACTCGGAGTGATTTTTCACCATCCACAGTTAAACTCAAGAGACGCTGTTGGTTGATAAATCACCCAGATGCATGTACATGTTTGTTATAGCTCACTAACTAAACCGATGGACGGATGAACCAGCAATGATCTCTTAATTCTGCTTCTAGCAGGATTCTATTTTATTTAATAAGATACTGGATGTTCTAAAATGAGGTTACTGGAAGCATGAATGAACAGCCAGGTTGCTGAGGTTCATGGTGGTTTACAGTTGGATGCATTCGAGTGTCAGCTGAGCTCGGTGTGAGTGTCGGTGTGACTCTGTTCTGATTCGCTTCTGCTCCTCCTCAGGTTCAGTGGTCGAGCTGCAACATTTTCTCCACTCAGGATCACGCTGCCTCCGCCATCGCCAAAGCTGGCATTCCAGGTAACACGTCTGTTTGCTGTGACTCATGTATAGAATAGAATGATACTTAATTCATCCCCCAATGGGGGAAATTCAAATTGGTCAAGTAGCTCAAAAAATTATTAATATTTACTATGTATATTAACAACAACAATGATAATACCAATTCTAATAAAAATACTACTAACTAATAATAATAATACTAGACTAAAAAAATAAAAAAATCAATCAATTTGAGAAGAACTCGGCAGTCACTGTTTAAAAAGCCTGATGGCTGTGGGAACAAAGGACCTCCTGAACCTCTCAGTCCTGCCAGGATGCTGTGGAGAGGATGTTTATTGTTCTCCAAAACAGAATACAATTTCCTCCTCATCCGTTGCTCCACAGCACTGAGAGGGTCCAGCAGTATATGTATGTATGTGTGTGTGTATATATATATATATATATATATATATATATGTGTGTGTGTGTACACACAAAAAAAGACTTGAGACTAGTTTTCTGATGCCAATCTGTCAAGTTTTTCCCCAAATCGGCACTAAAAATAGAGTTTATACCCTCAGACCTTCACAAAGTCTGTCTGTGTTGAAAGATGAAAGCATTTTAAAGGAACGGCATGAAATATTCTCACCTGACTCTTCCAAAGATGGAAAATGACTAAGCATGTGTCTCCAGTGTACGCATGGAAGGGAGAGACGGACGAGGAGTACGTGTGGTGCATCGAGCAGACGCTGTACTTCAAAGACGGTCAGCCCCTGAACATGATCCTGGACGACGGAGGAGACCTCACCAACATGGTTCACCAGAAGTATCCCAAACTCCTGGCAGGTTGGTTTCACGCACCGATGGAAGCACTCGCTGTTGGTCTTCTTTAAGAGGCTTGGACTAAAACAGTGATACTCACTATTTTAATTTTTTTTTTTTTTTTCAAAAGAGCCACATTGGCAGAGTAAAATCAAGGGAAGAGCCACTTTTACGACAACATACTAAAGTCCCCTTTTGCAAATATGCATTTCTACATATAAAACATCCCACAAAAAAAATAACACAGCCAATACATTTTCAATTAAGACCACATTTACCTTAATACTGGGATGAGCGGAAGCTGGCATGCATGTGCTCGACTTTCTTCATGTTGTATTTGTAGTTTGTTGTTGTAATCACAGTGAGACATTCAGGATGAGCATGGTTTTTGGGCTGGTTTTTGCCCTTTTTTAATTAAAAACCGATCCATTGTGCCTGCATCTCGCGCTGGCTAAAGGAGCTAGCGTGCTCTGCGGTCAAGTGTGACGGTGGTTTAAGCTGCGTTGCCAGGTTTAACAGTGTGCCCCCTTTAGTAAACACCATTAAGCCTTAATAAAAATACTTAATACTGTGCAGTATTCGCTGTATGTTATTTGAAATTTTTTTATTATTGTTACCATATTGTTATAAGCTACTGTGCGAGCTACCAATTAAAGCTTGAGGAGCCGCATGTGGCTCGCGAACCGCGCAATGAGTATCTCTGGATTAAAATCTACAAGTTGTAGGTTTCTAAATTTTACTGCATGAAGTAACCAGGTTTTTGTTATTATACAGTAGAAAATAATTTTATTGGAGAACTTGTGCAGACTTTTCATGCAAATGCATTGCTGTCAGTGCCCCTTTTTACCATCGGTCACAAATGGTTAATAAAGGATAGCAGGGTAAACGCGTCATTTAAAATTTGAAAGCGGCCTCCAGCTCGTTATGAAACACGTCACCGCGTGTTCTCGTACTTGTTTAAATGCCCCTTGAGGCGTTGCAGCCCAACTGTGAGTGTTGCAGCTGTGTCATAAGGTGGCAGAGAGCGACTGATGGTGGTCTGCACTGAGACTCGACGACACACCGAGGACTCGGAGTGATTCTTTTTCACCATCCACAGTTTAACACACGGCTGCGCTTGTGTTCATAAAGCCTGAGCTCTTCTCTACGCTGTGCTTCTGCTCTGAAATTAAAAATCCACATCGATGTTCCTCAGGTATCCGTGGAGTGTCGGAGGAGACCACCACAGGTGTCCACAACCTGTACAAGATGTTTAAAAAGGGCGAACTGAAGATGCCCGCCATCAACGTCAACGACTCGGTCACCAAGGTAACCAGTCTCAACCTTTAATCCACTGACGTTGCATCCTGTGACCCGTAGCTCACCTTCTTTGTACTGAATGAGACGTGAGGATCGCAGGTGGAGCTCGTCCTGCTGGAAACCCCCCCCCCCCTTTTTTGAATATCACTGACACGTGTCCATTTGTCGTCCCGCTCGCAGAGTAAGTTTGACAACCTGTACGGCTGCAGGGAGAGTCTGATCGACGGCATCAAGCGAGCCACCGATGTCATGATTGCCGGCAAAGTGGCCGTGGTGGCGGGTTACGGAGACGTGGGTAAGGGCTGCGTCCAGGCTCTGCGGGGATTTGGCGCCCGCGTCATTGTAACGGAGATCGACCCCATCAACGCCCTGCAGGCTGCTATGGAAGGTAGGTGATGGTTAATAATGTTAAACCTCAGTTAGGAAGTCGTGAAACATGGTTTCCCCCTTCTGTGGTCCAGTAGTTGCCTCTCAGTCAGGCTCCAGCTGTAAAGGCAAACACGGCCTGATGTTTTCGTTGGCTTTAACTGACATTATTGCATGTCATGGTAATTATTTCATGCCCCTTGAGGCGTTGCAGCCCAACTGTGAGTGTTGCAGCTGTGTCATAAGGTGGCAGAGAGCGACTGGTGGTGGTCTGCACTGAGACTCTACGACACACCGAGGACTCGGAGTGATTCTCACCACCAACACTCAACCCGGCGCCCCTCTTTACTGCTCCCGCTCTGCTTTGCAACTGTAGGAAGAGTAGAGCCGGGTGGAAGTGGGACTGGGCCTTACGTCGCCTCCACGCTTACACATTTTACAATGAAAACCATCTTTGTCCGGATCGGCCTTTTTAGTGTTAAAATTGGCTTTGTTCTTAGACATTATGAATGAAATAGTCTCAGTACTTTTCCATGATGACCTAAAGTGATCCAGGAGTAGAAAGACAAAACAATTAGGAAAGCCTGGGAAAGCAAGGGCAGATTCACACACACACATTGTTTTGGGCTAATCCAGAGAATATGACGAAGCATGTTGAACCTACTCATGTCCAATCATACTCGGTCGAATGTGAGTCCAACCTATGCAATAAGTACAGATAACAGGAAATCAGGGCCCAGGCTGACAGACTTCCTGCGGGAGCTCTGTTCCACTGAGCCCAGCGCTGATATGCTTTGACGTGTGACTACAAATAAACACTTCATTTTCACTTGAATTACTTCGGTCCGTTCTTGAGCCTCCTACTAAAACAGGGTAGCCGCGGGGTCTTAAAAGTCTTAAAAAAGTCTTAAAAAAAATTCCCCCGATTTTAGGCCTTAAAAAGGTCTTAAATGTGTGTCACGGGTCTAAAATGTCATACATAGGTCTTAAATTTCTCTGGTCTATTTTTCCCCCTCAACCGATCTGTAGCGAATTACGAGCAACGCAGAAAACGTGAACGAACCACAGCCCCATGAACGTCAAACATGAATAACAGAGCGCGCGAACGTGAATATGGAGCATGAGCACACAGGTCTCGGCTAGCCTGACAGTTCGTGAGTACAATGACAGTGACAGTGACAGCGCGCGTGAGCCAACCCGCCCGGCAGTTGGTGGTCAGTTGTTTCGAAGATGGGAAAGTGCAAATTCAACCCGCAATGGCTAAGTGATCCAAAATACAGCAGCTGGTTGCTCGCGGCCCCGGAGACTGACGTGGAGGCGAGATGTAAGTGCTGTCGTAAACAATTCAAACTTACAACATTAGGTCACCTTGCCCTGGACATGAGGAGCGCAAAACATGCTAAGCTAGCTCAAGAACGTCAACCCTTCTTTGCTGAACTTGGCCATAGCAGATATATTTGCGAGCAGTAGCAATGAACATGGAATGCCATTTTGTTATCGATCACAACAGTAGCTTTACGTAGCTGTTCTGAAGCAGTTCCGACTAATGCTAAGATGACAACAGTGCTTTATGTTACAAAGAAAATGGCGATGTATTTTGGTGTGCTACAGCGTGCTTAGTGGCTTATTTCTGTGACATGAGAGGTCAGTGGTGAATGTTGACGGCAGCTTTGTAAAACTCGTATGAATCGGTGAATCACAGGAGGACAACTTCTCTCGTTAGCGGTATTTATTCGGGACAAAACGCATGACAATGCAATGAAGCGCATTTTAAATCGCCGAAAATATTGTACTTTGTACTAAGTACAGTAGTCAAAAGTACACTTTAAGCATATGTGTTTTCAATTACTTGACCTATCCACAATATGTACAGTGACTGCTCTGCATGACCTGTGAAATAACATATTTTAAACTGATTTGTGTACGTGGTGTTTTGTGTCCTAAAGGGGATCGAACCCCCCAGGGTCGTGACCCCAGTCTTAATTTTCATTTTTTGTGGTCTTAAAAAGTCTTAAAAAGGTCTTAAATTTCATGTGGTCAAACCTGGGGATACCCTGTAAAAGAACCGTATCTAATATTAGCATCATTTCAAATATAATCTAACAAATGGAGAGCATGACACCTAATCCTGACTGAAAGCGAGCGAAACTGACGCAATAAGACGACGAAATTTCGCGAGGGTGTCCTGATATGCAGCGTGACGATTTTTGTCGAGTGATTCTATTGGTTCAGAAAGTACTCACTTGAAACACAGGTGGTTTTGTGGCACAAAGGTTTTGTGTTCAAAAGTACATTCTGCATACTCATCGATCAGATAGTATACAGAGCATTTACCCACAATGCATTTCGCTCCTGCCCGAGCCGAAATCAGCCGGCCTGAAGCTGATTTCACTTAAGCTCTAAACTTTGTAAACTTTAGCAACATTTGAAACATTTTCAGGTGAGAAAGTAGTCGTTTAGATCCCCAACGTGTTAAATCTGACAAAATACCGGCTATTTACAATTTTGTTCCCACGAATTCGGCGCTACTAAAGCTAGCCACAGTGAGCAACGCACTTCCGGTTATTTTCACAAAATAAAATACCCGTCACCTTTTTATCATAGGGAAAGCTATTAGGATGCAATTGGTGCTTTTGTTTTGAAAACAGGAAGTGAACCTACCCTCGTTGTAGCTAGCTTGAAACTGCCGTTTTGACAGGAAATGACGATTGGTGACGTCACGCTACGTTGTATCTTGGGTAGTTTGAGTATGAGTAGTAACCTCATGATGCATACCCAACATTTCAGAGAATCTAGTATGCATCCAGGAACTTAAAAAAAGTTAAAGTTAGTATGAATAGTAGAGGTAGGCGGTTTCGAACACAGCCATAGAGTTCTCTGGCTCCCTTCGGTTCAGATCTTTGTGGGACGGGTGTTTGGGGTCATGAACCATAGGGTGCTGTTCCACGGCAAAGATCAGCTTCTCCTCGTCCATTATTCCCTGAATTGATGCTGACCTGTTGCTAACTAGCTTGTCAACAGGAAGCAGCATGTTCATTTCAACCAATAAGAAGTGTTTAGGGGCGGGGCGCCGCCACGAAATGTCATCCCAATAGAGACTGCGTGGGTTTTTTTTTTTTTTTTTTAAATGCAAGAGGTCGGCGTGATCGCTGGACGGAGCGAGTTCGCTCGTGGCCTGTCAGAACAGGCTGATTGAAAAGTACACATTCTAATCACTTTTTATCGCTTGCTCACTCACATTCAGTCAGGATAAGGTGTGAGGATCTCAATGTAAACGGAAAGCAGAGATCTGCTTTTTATCTTAAAGTTTTAATCCGTCTAGACTAAATCCAAACTTAAAACCAAAACTGAGTTGGTAGCCCTTCTGCAGGTCTGTATTTACGGTGTTAAAACCACAAAACTGTTGATTGTGGATGTAAATGTTTTAGAAGTTATGCCTTTTTTTCATTATACCTGGTATTCCCCCCCCTTTGGAAACTCTTTGATGGTCCGACCTGGAAATGTAGGATCTGGCCTCAAAACTGAGCTTAATTGTACTCATAAATCTTCATTTACAAATGTTTATACTTGCATTGCAGGTAGATTATAGTTCCTTACTAAAATGTCAACAAAGTCTCATCTGGAGCTGTGAAAGAATCTTTTTTTTTTTTCTTTTTAACTGCTGCACATGACTTTAGAAGTGGGACCCTAAAGAAAACCCCTGCTCTCTGTTGCCCTGCAGGTTACGAGGTTACCACCATGGATGAGGCCAGCAAGGAAGGAAACATCTTCGTCACCACCACCGGCTGTGAAGACATCATCCTGGGACAGTGAGTCTGAGCCGTCCGGTGGACGCTGAGTCTTTCTGAAGCGTCTCCTTATTTCTTTGCATTTATTTACGGTGCGTCTTTACCCTTCAGTCACTTCGAGAACATGAAGGACGACGCCATCGTTTGCAACATTGGACACTTTGACTGTGAGATCGACATGAACTGGCTCATCAAAAACGCTGCTGAGAAGATCAATGTTAAACCTCAGGTAGTAAAACGTTGTTTCCCCCTTCTTTGGTCCAGTAGTTGCCTCTCAGTCAGGCTCCAGCTGTAAAGGCAAACACGGCCTGATGTTTTCGTTGGCTTTAGATGACATTATTGCATGTCATGGTAATTATTTCATGCCCCTTGAGGCGTTGCAGCCCAACTGTGAGTGTTGCAGCTGTGTCATAAGGTGGCAGAGAGCGACTGGTGGTGGTCTGCACTGAGACTCTACGACACACCGAGGACTCGGAGTGATTCTCACCACCAACACTCAACCTGGTGCCCCCCTTTACTGCTCCCGCTCTGCTTTGCAACTGTAGGAAGAGTAGAGCCGGGTGGAAGAGGGACTGGGCCTTAGGCCGCCTCCACGCTTACACATTTTACAATGAAAACCATCTTTGTCCGGATCGGCCTTTTTAGCACCATTTCAAATATAATCTAACAAATGGAGAGCATGATGATAAAAAAGCAGCGATCTGCTTTTTATCTTAAAGTCTCAGTTTTAATCAAGACTAGGGCTGGGCAACGATTAAAATTTTTAATCTAATTAATCAAATGATTTCCCTGATTAATCACATTTAACGCAAAATCCCAAAAATGAATTCAAAAGTAGTGTATAGCTTTTAGCATTTAGTTTTATTTTAAATGTGCTGCCATATGAATGAAAGTGCCATAACATTTGTTGTGCAAACACACTTTTAACATCAGCATCTTTCTGTAGTTTTTATGTAGAAGCCTCGCTCCACTGTCTGTTTCCTTGAATGACTTGCTGCTATCAGTTGTGTGTTTTGCCTTTAAGTGATATTTTAGACTGGAACTACTACGCTGAGAAGACAATTCAACTTGGCAGAGTTTACAGATGACTTTGGTTCTGTCGACTCCGCCGTCTGGAAGAACTTTAACATGAAAACGGCCAAGTAAATAAAGTAACGCAGAATAAAACCTGCGTTAATGCGCGATAAAATATTTATTGGCGTTAAATAATTAACTCGTTAACGCGATAATGAGTTAACTCATCCAGCCCTAATCTAGACTAAATCTAAATCCAAACTGAGTTGGTAGCCCTTTAGCAGGTCTGTATTTACGGCCTTAAAACTACAGAACTGTTTTGTGGATGTAAATGCTGCAGAAAGTTGTGCCTTTTTTCATTATGTGTCAACGTAGACTGAGCACCATAAACGTAGTGCAGCAGCCGCCATCTTATCTTTATATGATGTGATGAGATTTGCTCCGTAGCTGAACTGCCCCCAAACGGCTGCTGATTGTCCTCCTCGCTCTCAGGTTGATCGCTATCGTATGAAGAGCGGTCGTCACATCATCATCCTGGCGGAGGGCAGACTGGTCAACCTCGGCTGTGCCATGGGACACCCGTCATTCGTCATGAGCAACTCCTTCACCAACCAGGTAGCATGTGTTCAGATTTATGTCCTTTTTAAATGAGGCGCAACATGGTTATTTATTTATTTTCCTAAGAAATGAAAATGAGCATTTAGGTTTATTTATTTTTTTTGGCATATTAAAAACGATGCTGTTACTGCAGTTTTGTAGCTTTATTTCTGTCCTCTCTTGTAGGTTCTGGCTCAGATCGAGTTGTGGACAAACACATCGAAGTACCCTGTGGGAGTCCACTTCCTGCCCAAGAAGGTCAGAAAATGCATCACTCCTGCATACACTATTAAAGCAACACTCAAAGTGAATGGGGTGGAAAATATATATTTATATTTAATAAACTGCAGCCATGTAATCTAGAATATGTTCAGAGAATATAAAGCCAGCAGAGCTCTTAGATCCAAGGACTCAGGTCAGCTGGTCCAGTCCAGAGTCCAGACTAAACATGGAGAAGCAGCATTTAGCTGTTATGCTGCCAACAAGTGGAACAAACTGCCAGTGGAGATTAAACTTTCACCAAATGGAGAGATTTTTAAATCCAGGTTAAAAACATTTCTGTTCTCATGTAAATTAAAAGATATCGTGCAGATTTCATGCATAGACGCATGAGAAAATTCTGCACGATATCTTTTAATTTATCTGGACTGTTACTTATTATTTATTTTATGTTTCTCTTTATATTCTTTTATGTATTTTTAATGCTTCTTCCACTCCCTGCTGCAATGCTTTTATTTTATGTAAAGCACTTTGAATTGTTTTGTACATGAAATGTTTTATACAGATAAATTTGATTTGATTAATCCAGTCTGAAAAATTCTCTCCAGTTTCTTCAAATGTGGCTATAACTTGAATTATTGCTGCATGTTTTTACATCAGAATCATTGCATCAGGGGTTTGAGACCCAAGTTGATGGTCAATTTTAAACCTGAGCCCAAACGGACTGGGAGAGCAGTCTGCTGGTTAATCCAACAGACGGAAGGTTTAGACTAGATGTAACCAGCCAATCCGGCTCCAAGGGATGCAGTTATGCTTAAAGAATGCGTCCTCTATGCTCCATGCCTGTATAACAGAATAAAGAAGACTGTAAAATGTCCGTCGCACGGCTTCATTTTGCTCTCTATTTCTGTTTGTCTCCATAGTTGGACGAGCAGGTGGCTGCTGCCCACCTTGAAAAGCTGGGGGTGAAGCTCACCAAGCTGACGAACAAGCAGGCCAAGTACCTGGGCCTGCCCACCGAGGGGCCCTTCAAACCGGACCACTACCGCTACTGAGCCCCCTCTGAGCCTGGGGACAAGGAGGAGAAGGTGTGGCCAGAACTGGTGTCGGTGTTTTGGTGTAGCAGGAGTTGGTTGGAGGGTTTAACCAGGTCGCTCTCTGGGTGCCGAGTTTGGTTTGGGACTGTCGAATCTCAATGAATCAAGGATGCAGACAGATGGTTGTTTTTATTTTTATTTCTGCCCCCATTTAAATGGCCTTTTTTTTTTTTTTTTTTATAACAAATGCTGAAGACATTTACTTGCATCAGTGCTGATTCAGGTGATTACACATGAATAATTCTTCTGAGATCAAACCTCATCTGCCAACCAGTTGGAGTTGAGTAACTCCTGGTTTCAGCCAGACTTTTGCTACAAAAGCTCTGCAAACCTGCACCCACCCAAAGGTTCCACAGTAGCTTTTTTTAAGTTTGTAGACCGTGGTAGCCAACAAAAGGTACACATTTCTTTTACTCGTGACATTTAGCGCTTCTCGGCTGTCTCCTCTTTCTCATCAAACCTCTTCTGAAACACCATAAAGTGCTACTCTGGCTGTTTTTTTAAAGAAAATTGCTCTTGTTGTTTGTCATTCCCTCTCCATTTATGGAATAATGGAAACCCCCCCCGATATCTTGTCTTGTTGAAACTCCACTCTTTCAAGAAGTGACCTGAGATGGGAGCGAGTGTTTCTTTAAGTTGTAGGGTGGCCTTATTCCATTTCTGTTAGCACTTAATAAATCAAAGAAAACTGGACGTGGTTTACGGTTTATCAGAGTCCACTGGTAGAGTCGGGACATGCTCTGCTGCCAAAGTAACCACCAAAGCTCGTCGTGTTCTTGCCTGATCTGTAAAAGTCTTTTTTTTTTTTGTTGCCTAATTATTCTGTCATTGTAATTATTTAATTTGAATTGGAAGGGCCCAACTATGTGCATCGTCCCTCTCCTCAAAGTCTTTTCATTACTGTTGTCAACCGGGTTCTTGTGCTGTTGGGTGGAAATGGATCAAGGTGATGTGGATGAGGTTGTCTGTTGTCAACGGTTACAGAGTTCAGCTGCTCACAGTTGGATTGATGTTGAAGCTGTCGAATGTGACAATGAGAAATAAAACAGAAAAACTGACTCTTGCCTGTTTCTCTTCATCTCGATCGTGTGACGTCTGTTTGGAAGGACGTGTCGACTAAAACCAGCATTTCCTGTTTTGAAATCGGAATCAGAAAAGGTTTTATTGCCAAGTAATTTTTACATCCTGAGGAATTTGGCCTGGTCTGTTTGGTGCCAAAGTAATAAAATGTAAAAATATATGTAAATCAGTCGACACAGAGAAATTCCAAATATTAGGGCGTCTGAAGTCACCAGCCAGTTAAAAAAAACAAAAAAAAAACAGCCCTAGTATTTTTGAGTTCCACTTTTAGTGAGTCATTCTGATTTTTATTTTAAAATTGCATCACCTTAAAGCAATACTATGTAACATTTCTATCTTAAAATAACAGCTTGAAAAAAAAAATTGTGCGGCTAGAATGAGTTTTAATATTACGATTGGCCTGTCTCCTATGCCCTTCGGGGGTCTGAGTTGGAAAAACTGCGCTCTGTAACTTTGCTGGACCGGCCCGGGAGCTGAGCGGAAGTACTTCGACTTGCTTTCTGGCACACCTACTGCAAAAACAAATAGACCCCTCTCACGCTCCCAGGTACATTTGATTACTCTTACCTTCTCGGTCGACATAGCTGGCACCTTCTGACTCCTCGCCGGTTCCTCAACAAACGTGAAAGGGTGTTGTATTTACGACAGTGTAACCGTACATTACCTCCAAGCCTGTAGGGGGAGCTCCATAGTGGGCTTTTTGAGAAGTTACATTGTTTCGCTTTAAGTTGGCTCCACCCCCTCTGCTAAGCCCCACCCACTCACATCCACCCTGCTGGTCGGATGAAGCCAGCTTCTGGTGGAACTGTTCTGCTGTCAGCTGCTCTGAGGAGCATGCATCTCCCATCCAGCAGCAGCCTCAGAGGATAAACTCTGAGGCTAATGTTCCAGCAGAGTTAGCTAAAGACTGTGGATGTGCAGCAGCCACTGTTTTAACAACTTGGTCCAGTTCAACCCCGGACTGAAGAAACTGAGCCACAAAGGGATCAGTTCCAACTCTCAGAGCCTGAACTTCAGAGCAGGGAAATGGAAGCATCTGAGAAATAATTCCTCCTGGTTTATTTATTGATTTATTTCTTCCTTTAGCAGCAGCTAAAGCTAACAGCTTAGCTAATGAAGATGATGCACACCCAACTCCTAAGGAGTTGTTGTTACTTCTGAAAGATCAACATTATTGTTCCCACATTACTTTTATAGCTGAAGGTTTTCTTGTTGAACGGTTACATTCTGTAACTCAGACACCCTGCAGCTGTGTGGATAAGGTGTGTTTTCAACACAACACCGGTCCCCTCCTCACTCACGCTGCTAGATTGAACTTTTCTTACAGTTATGCATTGATTTTAAAAATAAATAAAAGCATAATATGCAACCTTTTAAGTATTACTGAAAGCATAACTTGGTAACATTGAACTTTACCTCTGCGCCCCTAGCAGCAGAGGATACTCAGGTGGGCACAGGCTAGTAACCATGGAAACTGTAGAAACGTCTGTATTGGACTCATCCTGGGTCAGGGTTGTTATTTTTGGGTCACTAATTATCAAATCAAATTTATTTGTATAGCACATTTCATGTACAGAACAATTCAAAGTGCTTCACATAAAATAAAAGCATTGCAGCAGGGAGTGGAAGAAGCATTAAAAATACATAAAAGAATATAAAGAGAAACAAATAAAATTATTTAAATTAATTTAAATACAAGCAACAGTAAGATATCGTACAGATTTCATGCATAGACACATGAGAAAAATGTTTTTAACCTTGATTTAAAAATGTAGTTTGTTCCACTTGTTTGCAGCATAACAGCTAAATGCTGCTTCTCCATGTTTAGTCTGGACTCTGGACTGGACCAGCTGACCAACAAAAGTTATGCATTCATCAACATGGTGCTTATTTTACTCCAAACACGATGTTTACCTAAACCCAGCTAAACATTTTCAAAAGAACTGCAAGGAAACACATTTATAGTTTATCTTTTCCGTTTCTGTGGTTGGTAGAATATCCAGAGATGCATCCAATCTGGGGCCAACACCCCACGTGGCCTAATGGATGAGATAACTGTGACCTTCAACCACTGTTGTGAGTTTTTGTTTCACAAGTTTTCTGTATCTGCTCTAAAATAAAAGTAAACTCAATATAAAATACAGAAAATGCACCGCCTAAACAAAGAGGTCCATGTCCGAATCGAACGGATAAGAGCCTGTACAGTAACTGATGCAGTGAGTAGCTTCTTACGCCTTAAATGACCCTGTAGGGAGAAATATCCTGCAGTCCTGGGGCAGATTTGACTGTTTCAAAAGGGTTTGACTCATTTGGTTTCCATCAAGCAATCAACTGAAACTACTGAAATTGGGTTTGGAGCCATCTTAACGCATAATACCTGGAAGGAAATCTTGTAATGTCACGATTGGAAATCACTTAAACATTAGCTGAAATCCAGCAGAAGATAATGGAGCTCACAGCACTGGGTCAAAGTGGAAGGAGCGTTTCCACGGTTTTACACGGTGCTCGGGGCTGTCAGTTTGGACTCTGGAACGACGGAAAAAGGCTATGTGTTTAAAAGCTGTGGTCGTGAGTCTACTCAAAGGATGAGTGAGCTCTGATCGCAATTTAGGCTAAACCGTAATGTTTCTGGCAGCTGGGACCACGTTTGGATGTGTTTTAGAAGACTCATCTACTGTACGAGTCCTGCAGGCATCCACCAGAGCTTCTGTTTTATTATCAAATATCAGATCGAGTCGGCCGACGAAACACAGACCAGACGCAGCAAATCGTGTAGAGGTTTAAAGCACGTGAAATCCTTTTTATTCACAGAACCACTCTGCTGATTTGATCACGGTGAAGGCTGGGTCTGTGTTACTTCCCATCTATCACGTTTCAAGATCTAAGAGAAGAATGACTCCCGAGTTTGAAGGGTTTGAAAATGGATGGTAGAGAATATAAAGTATTTAAGCTATAAAGTAGAAAATGACTGGTTTACAAGAGCTCTTAAAGAGCATCACTGGCTCTTCTGTCAGCTCATTAAAGAGTGTGAGCTGGCCCTGGTAATCATGGATAGTTCCACTAGTCTTATTTCACCAGAAGGTGGCAGCGTATATCCTCTAATAGTACTATCTTAAATACAGATGAGTGTAGTTTAATCCTACACACAATCTTTTAATGCATTTGTAAGACATATTCTCCAGCTTTCTTGACTCTTATCTGGGCCATTCAACACCAAGGAATGCACATATTCCTGTTCTTCATACTCACTGAGAATCTTGAGTTAAGGGTCACCTGGAGAAACGTTGGGATTCTGGGAAATTGGATTCTTATGCACCGAGTTCAGGTTCAGTAAGTATTTGAAATCAGTTCAAGTCCCACCGGACTACAATATCGCAACAATTTTTCATATATATGCAATTTAGTAGGGCTGGGCGAGTTAACTCGTTAATTATTTAACGCCGATAAACATTTTATCGCGCATTAACGCAGGTTTTATTGATTTATTTTTGACAAAAAAAATTTAATAAAAAAAAAATAATAATTGGGGCAGAACTTAAAGGTAGGGTAGGAGATCCTGGATCTTGAGTCCAGCGAAGCTGCATTTTGAAAATACACAGGTAAAAAGTCCCAACCCTTTTCTTCACTTTCCCCCCGAAGGCACGCCTCTAGAGTACATGAACGCGCACGAGCACGAAGGTGCACGAGCGCTGTTCTGACAGCAAGCATCGATCGTTGCCGTATTTAGTATTTAGTATTTAGTTTATGCTAACTATACGTTTAATAATGCTAGGTGCTAGCCAAGCTGGCTCTAGTTTAGCTTCCTGCCAAGCTTCTGGACGTTCACGGAGCAGGGTACGCGCACAGGGAGAAGGAGGGGGAGGGGGAGGGAGGAGCAGATTGCAGTTTGATAGACGGCATCAGTATCCAATGAACGGTCCGTTCACAATGATTGGATACTGTTTTTCCTAGATTGTACGTTCTAGAGGCCACTAAAACTTTTCATATTTGTGTCAAAACTTTTAATTAATTGGTTGCAATGAGGGTGTGAAGAGTATTTCAAGCAATATGTAAAAAAATGCTCCAGAAAAAGATCCCCTACCCCGCCTTTAACAATCTGTTGAAGAGCTCTATTTAATCTGAATGAGGTGTGTTGAAGCAGGGAAACATCTAAAACCTGCAGGATAGCGGCCCTCCAGGACCGACTTTGGACATCCCTGCTTTAATGGATAGGAAAGTTCAGAGAGACAGGAAGCAGGGGGCAGAGAGAGGGGGAACAACACGCAGCACAGGGCCGTCCGATACGGGACTCGAACCGGGGCCAGCTGCAGCAAGGACAATAGCCTCTGTACATGGGGCGCCTGCTCAACCCACTACGCCACAATTCATTCATATGGCAGTACATTTAAAATAAAACTAAATGCTAAAAGCTATACACTACTTTTGGATTCATTTTTGGATTTTGCGTACAAATGCGATTAATCGTGATTAATCAGGGAAATCATGCGATTAATTAAATTCAAAATTTTAATCGATACCCTAGGGTATCACCCCGACCCGCATCGCAACACCGAGAATAAAAATAATAAAATTGGTGCTGTCATGACTGCCGTACAATGTTTTATCACGGTGGTCAAGTAACCCTGCAGAGAATCTTGGGTTTGGAGTTAAAATGTGACCAATAAAAAAAAGCCAGACCGAAAAGGAAACAAGGAGGCAGACAGTTACAAAAAAAAACACGCACAGCTTCACAAAAGATAAGCAACATTCCTCTAATTATCTTGGCCCAGTTAGAAGTGTTCATAGCATCAAGCAGCAGCTTCAGGTGCTTTATCAGGACAAGTGAGGGATGTTTGCACTCACGTTTTGCTTTGAATTAGCTGGGTTCGGTCAGATTATAAGCTCTTGTTATTAACCTCTTATGACGCTACATTTTTACCTGCATAAGTTGAGCTGTCTGGACGCTTTAAGACCTCCTTGAATTAAAAAAAAAACAAAAAAAAACATCTAGCTTTTTCTTTAGCCTTTGAGGCATCCGGCTGCTGCCGCTTCCAGTCGAGATAATTCCTCGGCTGAGGCGGGGGCTGATACGGGCTCATAGCCATGCCACATTATGATTTAAAGCAGTTTTATTTTACTATTATAGCAATAGTCTTCCTTCGGTTGGAAATGACACCCAAATAAAACACCAAATCCAGAATGATTCCCACTCCTCAGCAGCAATGATGAAGCAGTCGAACAGTTCATACAGTTGTTTACAAGCTTTCAGGATTTTGGACCTCTCTTTTGTAGCGAGCCTCAGATATTTGAGGTTGGCAGGCTGCCTTGCTGTGACTCCACAGGTTCTCAGCGGGATTCAGACCACTCCAAAATTTTAATTTGTGAATCATTTCTTGACCACTCTGGCTCTCTGTTTAGTCTAGTTGGAATATCCAGTGCTGCCTGAGGTCAAATGTTTCTCCAGACTGGTGTTTTCTTTCTGTCAAGTAGTTTTCAAGGTTTATTTTTAGTTAAAAAAAAAAAGAGAAATATCGTTAACGCTTGTAATATAATGTCTCATCACTGTTTTATCACTCATTTAAAGCAGGTCCAGTCAGAAGAAACATTGCTCAGCTACAAACAAACCACTGTAAATCCAGCTTTAGTCTTTGCCGTGGGTCATAAGTGGCATTTATTTGTTATAAAATGATAAAACACCACACTGAAATTCAAGAAACTTGGTGGCGGCACAGGTTTGAATGTCTCTGAACAGTCAGATAAAAAGACTGAGAAAAAGAAAGCAATGCTAAAAGAGGGCATAGATTCAGAGCCCCTAAGACCCTCGGGCAGCCTTTTTACTACAGTTCTCTGTGTGCCTTCTACGGAAGCCCAGAGTGGACATGGTACGTATAAACTTTTTTTTGATGGTTTTCTAGAGATAACGAGATAATTATGTCGTTATCTCGAGAAAACAATGATTAATTTACAGATGGTTTTCGAGGCCACTTTTTCTCCCCAGTCTGCCCCTGTTTATATGTGTTTTATGTCTTGTAGAGATAACTTTCATATCAGCCCGCGTCCTTTAAGGAGACGGCCGGCTCGACTGCAGCTCAACAGGCGTTTACACCTCAGTGATCCTGCTGATATAGTCAACTTCATCAGTGACCAGCTGAGGGGACCAGGCCGTCTCCATGGTTACCAAATGACGCACGAGAGGTGCCGTTATCGTTTTCTCGAGATAACGAGATAAATAACTCGTTATCTCGAGAAAACAAAATGCTTGTCACACCAGCGGGATTTGCTTTGTGCATTTTCACAGCAGAACTGTTACACAAACGCTCCACATTCCATGTTTGATTCATAGGATACTTTATTCAGTTTTCAATGAAAGGGGGGTAACAATGGGTACACCTTTGCCAGAAATACATAAAGACATATAAACAGGGGCGGACTGGGGAGAAAAAGTGGCCTTGAAAACCATCGGTAAATTAACTCGTTATCTCCAGAAAACCATCAAAAAAAGTTTATACGTACCACGTCCACTCTGGGCTTCCGTACCTTTCAGTCATGTCATGAGGAAAAACCAAGAACTTTGAGCCCATTTAAAAGATGAGACATAGCACCTCAATTATCTGAGGATCTCTGCTCAGGCTGCTGCCCCCCCAGCACTCGGATTGGTTTGCAGATGGTCAGTTTCCCAGAGTTGGTTTGAATAACTAAGTTTTGGGTTTTGTCTGGAGACTTTTTTTTCAAAGCAGCATTTAGTAAAGTTGTTGGAACTCGAATCACTGGAGCTACATGGTTACATGGTTTCTGATATTACCAAGTCATAACATTTACAGACTGAAAAAACTAGGCCAAAGATACAGACGGACACATGTACAGATGTTTTGCAGAAGGAATTAACCACGGGCACGAAGACACGATCCCTGTGTTCATCAGCTGCAGAGGAATCGAGGGTTCTTCCACCTGTAGAGCTGAAAAGTTGTCTTTGTGTGAAGTGACACATGCATTTATTTTTTTTTTTTTAGTTTTGCTCTTAACTTATAGATCTGATGGCTTTCTTTCTACGTTTGTGTTTCCAGAACTGAGACCAAAATAATACAGATTTAATCTTTCTTCTTTATCTCAAATTCACATTCAGATAAATTTGCGCTTCTTCTCCAAGGTCTGTTTAGATAAGGCGTAAAGATGCCTTTAAATGAATAATTAGGGGAGTGCCCGCCTTGATTTACGGTTAAAAACGGGAGTGGAAATCACATGAATTACATTCATAAGTATTATAGGCTACAGAGCAGACAGCACAACTGCAGTTCATGTTGCTACGGAGACTTCAACGTGTTTTCCTCTTTGTTTGCACGTCTCATACATGTTTCATGTTTAGTATTTTTTGCAAAATAAAGCTGCAGGAAGATGTCGAGGGAAAGTCTTTATTTCTTAAGGATCACATAGATTTACAGCATCAGAATCGGATGCAAAAGAGAATAACGACATAACTTGGTCTGAGGTTTAGGTCCCTTGTGCCAGATCCAATAACTGCGTATTCTTTTTGGATTTAAACCGCTGGCTTTGATTAAATCAGCTTTCCTCCCCTGAGCTCCAAACAAGTTTACTACAAAGAAAAAAAGTTCAGGGAAAGGTAGGAAGAGAGAAATCAGGAGGGTTAGAAGGGAAGCGCCCTAGAGCTGCAGCATTAACCACTTCCACACAGATATTAAGACCAAATCAATTGAATTACTTTCTGTAATTGAAGCCGTGTATGAAATCAAATCTGCTGAAATATCTTCAACTCTGCAGCTTTTCAGGGCTTTGAAATCCCCTTTTAACTCCCTGTTTGGGTTTTATTTACCAACAGATGAATCTCCACTCCCCGCAGCAACATTTCTGGGAACAAATGCGGTCAACAGTTACTAAAATACACGATGCTGGAGCCAGATATTTTTCTGTGGATGGTTTAGTGGCTGTCACTGCTGCTGGTGAAATGGACACAAAACAGAAACTTTCCTGGCATTTTGTTTGCTCTGGTTTGTCGGCACTTGCGGTTTTTGAAGCTCAAATAATTCAATGTGAATGTAGAAGAATTAAAGGGACCTTTCTTTTTTTGTTTTAAGAACATATGAACAGTTTACTTTGCTGTCAGTTTGGAGAAGCACAAAGATTTCTGAGAGATTAGCCAATCTAACTGCTGCTCAGAGCAGAGCCACCAAATGATTGAATCTTCATCGTGCCACTGCAACACAGTCCGTGATCCATGTAAGACGGTTTGTTAGCAACGTGTGAAGGTAACACAGTGGAAGAATCTGCAATGCAGAGTTTGCACAAACCGAAATAAAATTTTTGAGGTTTGAGATGTTTTTAGATGGTGAAAATTTCCCCAAAAGTTCCCAACTTCAACCCAGGAAAAAAATAAAAACTAAATCAATAAGAAGTCTGGTTTCCTATGTGGGAGATAAAACATGATGCAAAGCACATGATGTAAAGCTTCATTAGTTAATGCTGCAAGTTAAGAGAACGATCTAACAGCTGAGATGAGAATTTGTTGTTAAAATCAATGAAAAAATACAAGAACAAAAGTTCTGACTTACCTTTCTGAAATACCGTGAACGCATCACGATCGGTGTTACAAACTGTTTCTAAATTGATTTAGTGAACGTCTGCTAAAAAAGTCACATGTAAAATTCACTTATTTGATGCTCGTTGCCTTTTTTAAGAAAAGTAAAAGGGGTTCATACACTGAGGGGTTTAAAAGTAGTTCAATCTGGTGAAAAATCTGCTGAATTGTACGGAAGCCCTAAATGGCCATAGATACATACATTTTATTCCATCCGTTTTCTCATGATAATGAGATAATTTTCCTCCGTTTACCCATGATAACGAGATAATTAATTCGAGATCGGTATATTAACTCGTTATCTCCAGAAAACAATGATGGTTTTCTCGAGATAACGAGTTAATTTACCGATGGTTTTCGAGGCCACTTTTTCTCCCCAGTCCGCCCCTGTTTATGTGTGTTTATATGTATTTCTGGTAAAGGTGTACCCATTTTACCCCCCTTTCATTGAAAACTGAACAAAATTATCTCGTTATCTCGAGAAAACCATCAGAAAAACGTTTATACGTACCACGTCTGCTCTGGGCTTCCGTAGATTTGGGATTATTTAGCCTGATTTAAGTTGTGGGTGGAGAGGGCGAGGGTCAGACTATTTCATTTTATTTGGAGCTTCTGTGACAGAACACTACCTTACACATTTTAAAGGCTCCCCGATTGACATATTTTAATTTGAAACATAAACACCAGAGATTTTCAGGAGAATGTGCCAACCATTTAAGCAAGTTTTTCTTCTGTTCTGTTCTCCCATTTTTTTTTTAGCTCCCTGCCTATGTCAGTCTGACTTGCATTCAAATAAAAGCCCCAAGCAGAAATTTGCACCACACATGCTGCACTGCACTTTGAGGAAAAACACAAAAAAAAAACAGAATAGTCAGAAAAGTTTTTAACTTGTCAGCCACAGAATAAGCGGAGCCCAGAATCTGCTTCGACTGCAGGAAAAATATAAACAAAACATCTGATTTATTTGACAAACTTAGAGCAAATTTTACCTCAACAAGGGTTTGTTCCATCTTCAGACTCAAACACTCTGTGAGATTCATGATGAGCAGCTCATGCAGATGTTGGCAACCAACTAAGTGTTTCTTTTTATTACAGACCCGTGAAAGCATTCACCTCACACTCTTCTCATTTAACAGCAAAGTTAACCTTGGATGTCCTGTAAATCATGTCAGGCTTGGATAATGTGACACTCTGGAGATTCGTTTTTTTTTTTTTTGATAGCTCAGAGCCACTCTGACTCTTGCTGGAGTTCTCTTCATGCAACTTAAAAGCATTCCTACCTTTGACCAAGTCCAACACGCAGAGGTGGGTAGAGCAGACAAAAATTGTCCTCAAGTAAAAGTACTGTTACTTCAGAATAATATGACTCAAGTAAAAGTAAAAAGGAGTCATCCAAATAATTACTTGAGTAAGAGTAAAAAAGTGCTCGGTGAAAAAATACTCAAGTACTGAGTAACTGTCGAGTAACGTCTGATTTATTTGTTAACACAAGCATTCAATCAGACAGACAAAAATACTAAATAATCATCTTTAGGCAAATTAGAGTTCATCCAATTGATAAAATAAATAAATAAATTAATTAATCAATTACAAAATAGCTTAAATTAAAATAATCCAGGTAAATTCAAGTACTTCAGTAAAAAATAAATGAGACTTAGGAAATGTTTAAAACATATGTAACCCATATGTAACCTAAAAAACAAACATTCACCTATCCATGGGGGGAAAAAAACGAGTTTAGGAAACTTAGCGCTACATGTTTCCTCAAGTTAGATGTTGAGTTTCTGCTGAAATGTGCGTTTGTTTTGGTTGACACAGAAGACACATAATGTAGCTGCTGTTTCTCACTCTTTGTAAGGTAAACATGCTTTCAGTATGAGGCCCCGTCTCATATTCAAACTCAAAAGTAACCAGCTCATTGTAGCCTAATGTAGCGGAGTAAGAGGACAGTTTCTGCTGCACACATCTACTCAAGTAAAAGTAAAAAGTATAGAGATTTAAAACTACTCCTAGAAATATAGTTTCTTCAAAAACATACTCAAGTAAATGTAACGGAGTAAATGTAACTCGTTACTACCCACCTCTGCCAACACAGAAAGCTCAGCTGCAGAAGTCAAACCACCGCTCAATCAGATCAGAGCGAGTACTTTCATCAGTTTTCCATCTTTAAGGCTGCGGTCGGCAACTTTTTTTTAGTCATATTAGCTTGAACTGTCACGGGATTCTGGAAGTAGAATATTAAATAGGCTGTTTAGGAAAAATAACGAAATCTGTAGCTCCCTCTGAAGCCTGTAATCATGCTTGCAAAAACCGAGCGCTCCCGGCTGTTTTTAACCAATCAAGTTAGGGTGGAGGAATCCTACCCGTCAATCACAGCTTGTGCACACGCTGCTGAGCGTGAGTCTGCCCCAGCTTGTGTGCGCGCACACTGGTGTGAACTCACGTGCACAACCTCGTCCACAGAGGGGGAGGGGTTTGGGGGGCGATTCGGAGCTTGTTAGAGGTTGGGGGAGGGACCTGAGAGTTGTATCAGTTCGAATTTTCCGACTTTCGACTCGGAATTTGGAAAACCTGCCGACAGCAGCTTTAATGAAAGATTCTCCTTCTGTGTCCAAGAATAAATTCTAACAAACGCACGGTTTAATGAAAAACTTCTACATGTTGTACATGGTTAGTCAAAATAATGCAGCAAAAGAACAGCGGACACACTTTAGATTTTAGAGCTAAAAGCACGCACACACAGCTCGATTCTAATCAAATTCTAGGCTTTTTTTCCTCATATAGAAATAAATGTCAAAACCTGCCACAAGTGCAAATTATGAGCTTTTTGAAATGATCAAAGTCTTTTTACCAAGCGCAGACCCAAGCTGTGCCATTGTGTCATTACATGAGATCAGCCATTGGCAAAATTGAAATCACCTTCTGTATTTACACCATCAATTCACATTCAGCCTTTTTGAGGAGACACACACACAACAATCCTTTTCTTTGCTTTTGATATATTCACATTTTTGCTCGCTTTGCCCAAGACAAATAAAGAAATATGCAAACAAATCACAATACATCAATTTAAACTCTCTGGGAGAAAAAGCTTGTTGTCGACTGAGAATCACAACTCTTTAGAATATTTTCATATTGATGAGGGGGGAAGAAATCAGCAATATGTTGATATACAGCTCCTTTAAAGTACTTTTCAATCTGCATCTAGAAATGTGGGTTGAGTAAGTTCTTAAGCTTATCGGTTTGATCCACTTCTTATCATTTTTTTTAACATGGAGTGACGCCTGAGAGTTTGTTCAGGCAGGCGACCCGAGCTGCTCTGCTGCCTCCAGCGCGATCTGTCTCACATTCCACTTGTCAAACATCTATTTAAGCTGCAAAGCTCTCTGCCTTCAACACAGCACAAGGACCCCAAACTTAAGTCATACACTCATCACTTATCATAAAGCTTATAAACATGAACGCACGAGTTGCCTGACTGAAATACATCATTTTCCTTTGCAAAAGAGAGCAAGTCTCTTTCTATAATTTTGGCAAACAATAACTACAAATATCTCATGGAAGACAAATCTCTTCACAGTCCCAGTTTGTCTTTATTTTTTTATGTAGATGTATAAGTCTCGCACACATTTGTCAGTGTAATCCCGCCTGTTCGTTTGTAAATCTTCGGATCCTAAGCAATAAATCTGGCTAAATATTTACTATTTACTTTTCTACCTTGCCAAGTTGTGTCTAAGTCGTGGTTGGAAAAAGTCATAATTATTCATGTCTTTAGCCTGCGCTGTTTCTCTTGTGTTAGCTGTTTTAGCATCCAGACTCATACGGCGTCTCACCAGGTTAGTGTTGACATAAAACCCGAATGATTTCCAGACATTAAAATGAGAAAAGTATTCTTTAAATGCTTCAGATCACTGTCTGTATGGACAGATGGATTGTAAACCACTACAGTGTTAGTTAAGCTACATCTGAGGGAGGCATCCACTGAATGTAGCTGAAAATGCTGTTTAAATGGTGTCTAAACTCCACCTATTTCACTGCATTTGTGTGCGGTCACTTTTACGTTTTACGCTGCAGTTAATGCAAAAGTCTTGCTTTGACTAGATAGATAGATAGATAGATAGATAGATAGATAAATACTTTACTCATCCCAATTTGGGAAATTGTTTTGTTGCAGCAGCATACAGTAAAAGATATGAAAACAATTAAAGTAAAAACAAGAGAGACTTCAAGCCTGTTGAGCTTGAAGTTCTCTTCCAGCCAGAGGGGAGGTGTTGTAGATATGTTTTCGGATCTGCAGCACAGATTTATTCAACCAGATTCTAACGGCAGAATCAGACATCTGACTGGTGTAAAGGAAAATTCATTCTTATATGCATTGTATTGAGTGTTACTGTGTGTGACACTGTGTATAACCTGCAAACATTGTAGGATACCACCCTGTCCTGTTTTCTTTCAGTTCCTGTTTTACAACGGGGGGCTTGTTAGAATAGATAGAGAATCAGACAGCTGCACTGTCATGGTGCGGTAAGGGAGGTTCCAGGTGCAGACACGGACGAGAGCCAAAAGTGAAGTTAAACGGATTTATTCTCAAATATAAACAAAAAGCCGCATGAAGGCTGGAACACTGAAAAAACTACACTGAACATAAAACTAAGAAAATAACAAAACCAGAACGAATACTTGCGGGACAGGACTGACGAGGAAAACCATGGACCAGGGACATAGGACAGGAAATTCAGATGAGTAAGACAAGGAATACAGACTAAATCAAATCAAATCAAATTTATTTGTATAGCACTTTTCATGCACAAACAATTCAAAGAGCTTCACATAAAATAAAAGCATTGCAGCAGGGAGTGGAAGAAGCATTAAAAATACATAAAAGAATATAAAGAGAAACAAATAAAATAATTTAAATGAATTTAAAAACAAGCAACAGTCCAGATAAGTTAAAAGATATCGTGCAGATTTCATGCATAGACACATGAGAAAAGAAATGTCTTTAACCTGGATTTAAAAATGTCTCCATTTGATGAAAGGAGTATAATACAGATAATACAGGTGATTACTGCAGCAGGAACTGGTGGTTAATTACAAACAGGTTGCAGGTGAGAGTGAAGGGCTGATGGCAGGAGACAAACTGAGGAGAGAGAGAGAGAGATGGCAGAACACAGGGGGCGAGGGAGAGCACACCAACTTAGAAAATGAATCTAACACAAAGAATACACAAGGAGTAATAAAACGTAACTGAACACTGAGAAAAACAGAACTAGGATGAAACAAGGACTGAGCTAATACCGAAAACACAAAGAGCTCTGGATACAAATACCAATAGCTAAGTCACAAAACATAACCAAAAACCCAGATCCTGACATGCACTTTAAGGGGGACAGGGGTGAAGCTGAGTTTTACGACCATGTCTGGCTAACTTCAACTATAGTCGGGGGAGGAAAGGTAGAAAGAAGAAAGATACCTATACCCCGTGAGCATTAAGATACCCAATGAGTGATGACGTGACAATGGGCGATATAACTGAGCGTCTTTGTCTCAGTGGTCAGAGCAGCTCTGTACTTTGTACTGTGTTGTTCTGTCTTGCAAGATATTATTATAAAAGCCTCTTATTCAATTCAATTCATTTTTATTTATATAGCGCCAAATACAACAAATGTCATCTCAAGGCACTTAAATAATAAAGTCCAATTCAAGCCAATTGGAATTCAATTAATTGTAATCATAATTATTTACAAAATAATCCAATTCATTCATATAGAGCCAATTCAAAAACAATTTCCGAGCTAAGGAAACCAACAGATTGCACCGAATTTGTCTTCAGTCCAATCTCCCGTCCTGAGCGTGCCTGAGGCGACTGTGGAAAGGAACGACTCCCTTTTAACAGGAAGAAACCTCTGGCAGAACCAGAACCAGGAAGGGTGGCCATCCGCCTCCAACAGCTGGGGTTTGAGAAGACAGAAAAGAGGGGAAAAAACCACTGTAACACCATTCAAAGGATACCTGTTGGAACAGGGAAACACGAGTTAATGACCACAATAATGTCACATGTACATAATATCATTTGAGAAATTAAACAGGGGAAAAGAGAGTAAAGTGAGGAAAGGTGTGACAGATGAGACCCCCCAGCAGTCTGGGCCTATAGCAGCTTAACTATGGGATGTTTCAGGATCTTTTCTCCTCAGAAGAAAATAACTGACTCTGTGCCTCACTAAAATTTCCACCACACTGGATTATAACACTTTTTTAAATCCAAGAGGGTTATATACTAATTATTTTAATGTTAAAATTTGGTTTTGACGTGTAAAAGTTCTTCTTTACAACCTTGTAATGATGCTGTGCTCGTGTCTCATCATGTTTACATTACTTGTGAGAATTGCTCTTCTTTTCTCAGGCACAGGATGTTCCAGTAAATCACTGCACACTCCCCAAGGCCGTCCGGCTCATCAAGGCCGTCAGAGATAAGAAGAAGTTAGCTCGCACGGTCTGATACACACACATTTTTTCTCCTGTGTTTGGGTATAATGAGACATGCACTGAAATTGTAAGTCAGAGCTACACTCTGACACAGATGCTCAGTGTTGAAGTCCTGCTTTTCCTGAAGAGTGCTTTTCAACTTAACAGCGCTTGGATAATAATAATTTTTTCCCACCACAATCTTGGCGTTGTCGGCAGGATCCCATCGACTGGTCCCCAAGGACGTCGACAAACCAGTGTTGATGAACCTGGAACAAAGGCTCCAGCCTCAGACCTCGTGTAGCCCTTTTGAGAAGGGAGGACCGCTCGCCGGCTCCGCGGGTGCCAGCGCTGGGATCCACAAAGCTGGATAAGATCTCTGTTATCCAGTTATCATTCAGTAAAATAAGTCAAACTGAAATCAGGTAGAAAGGTGAAAATATTTTCCACTCCCGGGAATAATGGGGCAGCGAGCTGAGATCTTCTTTGGGACCAGGTTAAGGACCTTTACAGGAAAATAAAGGCCCCTCTTTAACTGAGGCAGAGCAGCCGGGGAGGCCGATTCACTGGATTCCGTGAAGACGTTTGCAGAATAAAAGGAAATATATTCCCCCATTTTTGAAAAAAAAAAAATGGGTTCAGGTGGTTCCAAAGCCCTGCCCCCTGCCCAGGGAGAAATTTATGATTTTATGACAAAAAGGTACGGGCCCGAGAGTGTGGAGTGCGTGAGTGAATGGATAAAATGCATGGGATTTCCGGAGGGAGGCTCATTTAGCCCCAGTGTGATAGAAGGTATCAGGAAGGAGCTGCAGAAGAGGAAAGAAGTCTGTAAGAAAGACCTGGAAACTGTTGGAAAACATGCAGCGTGTTTAAAATGTTGGCAAGAGGAATGTGAAAGGCGACAAAGAAAGCAGCGTGCAAAAGAAATGGCGGGGAGAAATGATGATTCTGGGGGTGTGGGGGGACGGACCGACAGTGCTTCTGCATCTGAAAAACCTCCTCCATACACTAAGCCTGAACCCTATTCTTCTGTTTCCCCTTCTGTGTACCCGGATTTGAGCGCTCACTGTGTGCCTGATCCGGACCTGGACGCCTCCCCCCACCACCGTCAACCGGACCCTGCTCTGCATCCAGGCCCACCAGAGCCTAATGAAGAACCAAACCGGGACTCCACCTCAGACGCTTTCCCCCCATCCACCACTCAACAGGGGAAGAATTACAGAGGACACGGGGGTCAAAAAGAAACAAAGCCCAGCACAACAGCAACACTCCCTACGGTTGAGGTAACGGGCCCCGGTGGTCCGGGCCTTGTTTTCCGGTTCTGGTCCAACCAGGATGTCGAGGAGGCGACCAAACATTTGCCCGACCTCCTCCAATCCGGGACTGAGTTTGCGGACCAATTGGTCGTCTTCTGCCGCGTGTTCCGCCTGACCGGAGCGGAACTCAGGAGGATTCTGGCCAAAAAGGTCAGGCCTGCTGACCTCGCTAAGATTGATTCTGTTCTGCCCGATCCAAACCTCCGCCCGAGACACATCGACTGGGACAACGGTGATAATGATGGATATAAGGCCGCCGTTACTTCGCTGATGGACAAATGCAGAACAGAATTCCCGGTTAAAATCAACTTGACCGCGATCTACACCTGCAAACAAAAAGCAGAGGAGTCAACTGATGAGTCCTCGAAGTGGTGACCACTCATGGAGGTAACCGGCGCCCAGAGAATCTAGGCGCAGCGGAAGCAGGGCCTTGGGAAAGCGTGGCCTGCGATGCAATCATTAAAGGTTTGTTACCAGATGTGGCGCAGGAGCTGAAAAAGATTTACGTGGGCTGGGCTGAAGAACCGCGACTGGCTGATGTCAGACAGTATGCCAGACATTCACAGAACCAAGTTGATGCCAGGAGGAAAGCAAAGAAGGAAAAAACTGAGAGAGAGCTGCGCATGGCCGCCACGGCCATGAGCAATGCAGCATCTGCCTTCCAGCGAGAAGGAGGGACCCCGCACAGGGGCCGAGGAGGCAGGCGCGGCCGAGGCCGAGGGTTTCCTGTTGGAGGCTGGGACCCTGACACGTGCCACAGATGGGGCCAAAAGGGACCCTGGAAGAACGACTGGCCAAACGACAGGCCTGGCACGTCCGTTTCAGACTGACAGGGGGCTGGCAGACAGGGAAGGGTCACCGGCAGAGCGATCGACTGAAGGGGGTAACATACAACACACACTGGAAAAAAATCAGTCTTACCAAGTATATTTGTCTCATTTCTCGTCAAAATATCTCATTACACTCAATATAAGACACAACTGCCTAACAAGTACTATTTCAGCCAGATATAGGGACTTGTTTGAAGACAATACATCTGGAATATCTTGTTAAATGAAAAAGTCTTGAAAACAAATTGTTTTGAGTCACATATCATATGAAACAAGCTTTTTTTGACATTTGAAGAGGTTTTTAAGCTAATTTCAAGATCACTTTTATCTCAAAAGTCCTAAATATCACATCTTATTTCAAGAAATCTTGACAAGCCGATTTTCACTAGTTCCATTGGCAGATTTTTTTGCTTATTTCAAGCAAAAACGTCTTGTATTTGTTGTTTTTCTTACTTATTTTTGGAGGGGCATTTTTTCCAGTGCACACACACTTCTGCACACCGCAATGAAGAAAAGCTTGCTGACTGTGACATAGTTTTACATGCTGTTTCTGTTGGAAGAGAAATTCTCCTCCATACAGGCAGGAACTTATGCTCACCTTTCAGTTGGGAAAAGCCACATCATCTGTTGTAACTCCTCCTAAACTGAGGGGGAACCATGTCTGCTCTGTGTCTGCATCAGGTCAGGTGGTAAAGGAGACAATGACCCCCCCCGATGGGTTCTCCTTCACCCATTCATTTTTGTTGTCCCATTAATCTCATGGGCCGTGACTTAAAGGGATAGTTCGCCTCTTTTGACATGAAGCTGTATGACATCCCATATCAGCAATATCATTTATGAACATCTTCTTACCTCCTGCTGTGTCCTTTGAGCAGAGTTCCAGCCTCGTTTTAGCGTTGACGAAGGTAGTCCGGCTAGTTGGCTGGGGCCACAAAAATAAAGCGTCTTGCTTCTCAAAACAATATGCGTTTAAAAGAGTAATACATTTGCATCACAAAATCATTCACCAAAAAAAGTCAGACCTCACAATCGCTTGGTGCTATTTTCTCTCTCCCTTCGTATCACTGCCTGCTGTGTAAACAGTGCAGACCGAGCAGTAAACACCGTAACAGGTGCGGCTGTCGGCAGGTGGCAGCAGGCAGTGATACGAAGGGAGAGGAAATAGTGCCAAGCGATTGTGAGGTCGGACTTTTCCTGGAGAACGATTTTGTGATGCAAATGTATTACTATTTTGAACGCAAATTGTTTTGAGAAGCAAAACGCTTTATTTTCTGGAACTCGGCTCACAGGACGCAGCAGGGGGTAAGTCAAATTTAATAAATGATATTGCTAAAATGGGATGTCACACAGCTTCATGTCAAAAGAGGCGAACTATCCCTTTAATGTCTAAGTTATGCTTTACTCTCATTTCAACACCAGAGGGTGTTGGAGTCACATCACAGCCTGACTGTTCTCTCAGCTCTCACATATGCTGATGAGTGGAAACTCCCCACTCTCCATATTTCACAGCAGCTTGTTGAAGAGGATAAACTCTTAGCTTCATCCTCTTCTGATTTCATGCAGCCTGCTGATCTGCGCTGGGGCCTGACGATGACTGAGGGGAAATGGTTCCGCACCCCTTTTGAAAAGTTTTCTACATTTACTTTGCATTGGCTGTGTCCCTCACCCCCATACAGCTGCAACTTTTTGATGTTCCTGCTTCTTCTCCCCACAACTCCTTGGCCAAACCTAAACAATGGCATCGGGAGGATTTGGGTGGGTTTGTTTCTACGTGCAGGAATGAAACTGATCCGACTGTTTCACCCACCGACCCAAATTTTATGTTTTCTAAACGACTGTCAGCATATAAAAAAGAAAAAAAAAAACATTTTTGAGCACAATGCATTGTCAAAGAGCTGTGGAACTAGTTCCCACCACAGAATCCCACTTTGAAGCATGCTTTTTATCTGAAGCAGATCCGTCTTTGCTACCCATGCTGGCTGAAGTGCCCACTGATCTTTGGGCTAAAAGCAAATATGATGTGGGGCCGATAAAAGGCTGTGAACCGGTCATA